>NW_025534256.1:0-240973 GCF_020615455.1 Coregonus clupeaformis
GGTGGGGTAAGAGTTGTTGGGTGGTGGTGGGGTAGGGTAAGAGTTGTTGGGTGGGGGGGGGGCAGGGTAAGAGTCTGTTGGGTGGTGGTGGCAGGGTAAGAGTCTCTAGGGGTGGTGGGGGCAGGGTAAGAGTCTGTTGGGTGGTGGGCAGGGTAAGAGGCGTTGGGTGGTGGTGGGGGCAGGGTAAGAGTCTGTTGGGTGGTGGTGGGGGGCAGGGTAAGAGTCTGTTGGGTGGTGGTGGGGGCAGGGTAAGAGCTCTGTTGGGTGGTGGTGGGGGGCAGGGTAAGAGTCTGTTGGGTGGTGGTGGGGGCAGGGTAAGAGTCCTGGGTGGTGGTGGGGGCAGGGTAAGAGTCTGTTGGGTGGTGGTGGGGGCAGGGTAAGAGTCTGTTGGGTGGTGGTGGCAGGGTAAGAGTCTCTAGGGTGGTGGGGGCAGGGTAAGAGTCTGTTGGGTGGTGGGGGCAGGGTAAGAGGCCGTTGGGTGGTGGTGGGGGCAGGGTAAGAGTCTGTTGGGTGGTGGTGGTGGTGGGGGCAGGGTAAGAGTCTGTTGGGTGGTGGTGGGGGCAGGGTAAGAGTCTGTTGGGTGGTGGTGGGGGCAGGGTAAGAGTCTGTTGGGTGGTGGTGGGGGGCAGGGTAAGAGTGTTGGGTGGTGGTGGGGGCAGGGTAAGAGTCTGTTGGGTGGTGGTGGGGGGCAGGGTAAGAGTCTGTTGGGTGGAGGGGCAGGGTAAGAGTATGTTGGGTGGTGGGGGCAGGGTAAGAGTCTGTTGGGTGGTGGGGGCAGGGTAAGAGTCCGTTGGGTGGTGGTGGGGGCGGGTAAGAGTCTGTTGGGTGGTGGGGGCAGGGTAAGAGTCTGTTGGGTGGTGGGGTTAGGGTAAGAGTATGTTGGGTGGTAGGGGCAGGGTAAGAGTCCGTTGGGTGGTGGTGGGGGCAGGGTAAGAGTCAGTTGGAATGGAAATCCAACTATCTAGTAATCATTACTTCCTCGTTTACCCTACCCTTATTAATAGTAGCATTATAAATAATGTTTTACTGCTGTTACCATGACAACTATCTAGTAATCATCACTTCTTATTTACCCTGTCCTGTTGTGTTCTAAAATACTATTCTGATACAACCCCCAAACAATACTAATAAGTTTCTTATTAAACTTTATTTTCTAGTTTATTTTATGCACTTTGTTATTATTCATTACATCATTTATCAGTCATAACGTAGGCGCTAATCTGTACGTAAACCATGCAAGGATCATTTCCACGCAAAGTGTGAGATTTATCAATATAAATGTTAGCTTGAGAGTGTTCAGCCCCATGACCACGATCAGTGCCAAGTGGTGGAATAAGGGAACTGCTTGTCAAGCGTAGAACGGGGAAAATATACTGTATGTTGAAAATGTGTTTTAATGTGAGAGTAATAATGACATTATTTTATTTATTTAATTATATTGACATTGTGAATTCATGCAACGTCTTGACAGGTTAAATATAATTGACCACATTGGTGCATTTGTAACGATAATAATCCATATAAAGTACAGTCATTTGTTAAATTAGAGGTACGTGAAAGTGAAAAAATATTGTGTAAATCATATAAAAGACTGAGATAATGGAAATCCAATGAGAGATGGCTGATATTGCTCTGTTGGAAGATCTGGCACCGCTGCATTTCACAGAGAGCACGTTTTTAGAGACAGGTGGGACTTTTTTAGCAGAAAGTACAGATTGGCTCATCAGATATCGTTTCCCAAAACCAATCTTATAGGATCATTGCGAGGATTTAAGACCTACTTTAGAAAGGCAAACCCATGCCATTCGGGTGCGCGTCAAAGTGTTATCCATCCTCGGGTTTTTGGCAACGGGCACTTTTCAGCCGGAGCTTTCCGATCGGCCAGCGGCGGCATCTCACATCCCTCGATGAGCCAATGTTTTGGATGCAATCATCAGCAAAACGTACTGTAACATACAATTCCCATCATCGCATAACAGGTTAAGAGGGGTTTCTTTGCCATCAATGGGTTCCCAAATACGAACGGAGAAATAGACGGCCCCCACATCGCCATAAAAGCACCATCCCAAAACGAGTTCAACTAGGCTATGTGAACAGAGAAGGCTTCTACTCTTAATGAGCAGGTGATAGGTGATGTTATGTGCAAAAGACGCTACTGAATTTAGTGCCCAGGTGGAAAGCACGACTTGTTCATTCTGCAGAACAGCAATGTTGCCGATCCGCCTACAGGGGGAGCTGTTGAGGATGGATGGCGTATTGGTGAGTATTGCCTACTGCTAGTGTCAGATGTTGAATACAACCAAAAGGTTTTATTTGTTTCACTCAGTTGTGGTTTGATTAGTAAAAATAAAAAACATAGCTACAAAGAGAGGACCATTAGAACACTTCAAAGTATATTTGTCATTGCTAAAGCAACTTCAATTGTCCTAATGGTCCACTTATCTCCCCTCACTAACTTTAAACATCAGTTGTCAGAGCACCTTACCGATCACTGCACCTGTACACAGCCCATCTGAAATTAGCCCGCCCAACTACCTCATCCCTATATTGTTATTTATTTTGCTCATCTGTACCCCAGTATCTCTATTTGCACATCATCTCTTGCACATCATTCCAGTGTTAATACTAAATTGTAATTATTTTGCACTATAGCCTATTTTATTGCCTTACCTCCATAACTTGCTAAATTTGCACACTGTATATTAATTGTATTTCTGTTGTATTTTTGATTTTTGTTTTGTTTTACCCCATATGTAACTCTGTGTTGTTGTTTTTATCGCACTGCTTTGCTTTATCTTGGCCAGGTCGCAGTTGTAAATGAGAACTTGTTCTCAACTGGTTTACCTGGTTAAATAAAGGTGAAATAAATAAAATAAATAAAAATAAAAAAAATAATGGTCCTCTATTTGTAGCTATGTTTAAATTTTTCCTCATCAAATCACAACTGAAAAACATGTTGGTTTTATTCAATATCTGACACTAGCACCTCTATTTCAGTCTAGGAAAAGTAGTTTTAAAAGTAGTTTTATCTTAGCTTTTGTTGTTTCATTTCATTGTAAGGCTTTGTACATTCCCTACGAACTTTAAAGGGATGATTTTGACCATATCTGGTTAATTAGTGGCGTTTCTAAATGCTAAATAGCTAAAGTAATACACAAGAACTGAGGCTGAGAACAACTGGTATTTATCAATGGTGACCTACGTTTGCGTCATAGGATTGGTTGATAAATCTCACTTTTTTTTATGCATACCAACAAAATTGCGTTTATAAGTTGTATTTTAAGATAGATTCTACACAATATTTATAAATTGATAAATGTGCATGCACAAAAATATTGGGATTCATAAACTTGGCGCATTCATGTTTCCATTTATAAATCAGACCTGTTGTAAAACGGTGCCTGCATGAACTAGCGTTATAACTCCACCCATCATTCATCTTTTATGGTGACAATAACGCCCTTATTTTCTGGATACTTTGGAAGGATTGGAATTAGGCCCAGACAGTATATCTAAAGGAAATATCCATGGCGAACTTGATCAATTGTCTTTGGAGGTGTTGGCAGAATGTTTTATTTTACAGTGACATTTTCTGTAGGTCTATGTAGTGTATTGGATTATGTCTGTGTTAAATGTTTTTCATGAAGAAATGGAATGTTGTTTCATTTAGTGCAAGAAGGGGGATGTTTTATGATGTTATTTGAAATGTGCAGTTTTGAGGGTGACGCCGAGGGGAGACTGGTGATTGGCTAGAAGAGGGGGTAACCCTTATTTTGGCAGTGTCTATATAAGAAGGGTTTTAGACAATAAACCCCAGAGCGGTTATTATAATTCGAGGCAACTGCTCTGCAGACAACGCGTGTCTGTAAATTATGCTGTAACCTCGTGGTATGAATAAAAACTTCTGACACGATGCAGCATAAACCGGACTCTTTTGTTGACAGCGATGATGACCACCATTCATCATATACGACATAATGGCGCCCAACGTTAGGGGCTGGGTTTGCGTCTCTTCCTTGCTTCAGTCAATCGCCGGGCTAATCTCTCTGAGGCATGGAAAGGGTGAGTGTTCTTACCGCTTCGGAGTTTGTTAGATTGGATATGACTTGTGTACACTGGAAGAGATGTTCCATTATGACCTGGCCTCTGGTGGCGTTATCGCTGTTGATTGGGAGTCTAATTTACAAATATTCTAAATTTGGTTGATGGTTAAACGGGGAATAATAGCATGTTTTAGGACAATGGATTGGTAGACAATAAATGTTGGAAGACGTCTGCATAGTTAGGGCACCGGGAATCTGGAAAAGCCCTCCGATCGAGGCGATTCTTTAGGAATGGGCCATAAAATCCTTGCAACGCGTTATGTGGTGTAAGGTTAATTCTGGGAATTATTAAGCTGGGACTCGAATTATATGCATGTTATATACTCATCGTATGGTTGACGAACTATAATGCTTGGGGTAACCTCTCTATGATTATCCAGAACTTACGGCAACACAAAGTTAGAAGGAGATATTACTGATAGACAATGATTTGGCCACGGTGCGGGTGTTCATTTGTATAGCTAGTAGGCCGCAGTTTGCTAGAGGCTGAAGCTAAGGCTGGATTGTTTTGGGCCACGTGGTGCCTCGTGGCTAATGTTTGATTGTTTCAGGCCACGTGGTACATCGTTGCTAAGGCTAATTTTTGTAAGGCTGGGGTGTGATGCTACATTCTACATGGTGGCTGAGGTGGATGCTAATGCTACATGCTAATTGTGTTTTGTACCAGTGTACCTTTAGGCTAAGCTAAATGCTAATGCTACATGCTAATTGTGTTGCGTGCTACATGCTAACGGATATCCTTAGAGATTCCATTGCGATGGATTAAAGTCTCTTAAACTTGTCACTGTTTGTAAGTCAGGTTGTATGTTTTGTGAGCGCTGTTAAATGTTGGTTGACTAGGAGGGGAACGAAAGGTACAGCTGGACTGTTATCGATTTAGTGGAGGTGAAAACGGGTTTTTGATTGGATGTGCGCATGCGTGATTTTACAGGGCTAGAGCTACGACATGCGGTCGTGCTGAGCCTACGAAACAAAAATGGTGGCGTAAGGTCATATGTTGTTTGGGGGTTTCTTTTAGGGGTTTAATGGCTACCGGAAAAGAAAGGTGAACATGACTCTTTTAAAATCGTTAAAGTAACTGTTATGTGAATCGTTAAACTATTTGTAGAGATGTAGTAAAGTTATAAATCAAATATATGTTGACGGAGTATAATTAATTAAATTAAAAGACGATTAAAATTAAATGAAATGTTTTGGAGCTATTTATTTAATAAATGTATGGGCATGCGTTTAATTTTGCGACACTACACTACAGAAAGGGGGAGTTTATGGCACGAGATTAGGGGAACGTTTTGTTTTACGGCACTAGACGGCACCACGATGGGATGCTGAAACTCAAGCATGAGGTTAAAATGATATTTGCGCATGCGTGGAATTCCTGTAAAACAACACATTGGTTAAACTGCAGGGGGAGACAGAGGAACACAGACGACGGAACAAATAGGCACAAGGAGAGTTTAACACGAATCTTATAAGTTTAAACGGCGTTAGGTTAAGATGAAACTTGTTTTGGGACCTATTGAATTTATAAATTAAATATATGCTAACGGATTATAATAGAGTGAATTAGATAATTAAATGACGGATTAAAATCAAGGTTTTTGGGCGATCTATAATTAGTCCTGAGTTAAAGTCTTAGAGCTGAATGTAGAACGGACGAATATTGAATGTGGATAACTTGGTTAATTGCATAAACTGCTGAAATCTTGTGTGTTTCTATGTTTTTGAAATATGAGAGAAACAGGAGCGAGACGACAGGAGGAGAGAGAGAGGGGCTGACGGGTGCGTGGCGTGACGTGACGTCACATGACGTGACAGAAGATCAGATATCAGGCTAGGTTACAACATTTTCCAATTTAAAGAAATGTGATAATGACAATTTTGCATAGGCTTGGCAAAATACTATTTGAATAAAATTTACATTTTGGAGGCTTGTGCATCACTGGGGTTGATTGGAGTTGTGTTAGAAATGAGGTACTCACATTATTTGGCAATTATGATACTTGGGGTTTATATCATAGGAAGAAACAAGGGGTTATGGGGATTGTAGTGTTGTAGGGTACAGGCTTTGTATTAGATTATAGTCTGAAGTTTAATACTTGCATTTGATGGGTTATGGTGAGAGAGCCATTAATAGCTAAATTGATAAGATAGGAAATAAAAATTGATTTTAATTATTCATTTTTTTAAATTAGATTTTTAATAGATTTTTAATTTTTATTGGAAGTGGGTTTTGAATAAAACATTGAATTGAATTTTTGATAGTCATATTTTCGTCCGTTTATTAAAAAAAAAAAAAAAGATTTTTTTTTTTTTTTTTTTTTTGGTGAGTTGTTTAGGTTATATTAAGAATTACAGGGGGGAAGCCTACATAAGTTATATAGTCTAAAATAGCATAGTTCACAATAAAGGAATAGAAAGGCTTGTTACAATGGGGGAAAAAGATATCAGGACTATGAAAGTCATTAACGGGTTGAAATAGGGTAATCCTTTAATTAAAGTGTTGTTGGGTTATCCGGCAAGTGAAACAAAAGTTGCCCTTCATTCTCAAACAGTAATTGATAAAAATAGGTTTAAAAAGTAGAGCTTAGGGATGTTTATTCTCAGCTTACAATGATCATCCAGGAGTGATTATTGCATCAGAAATATAGACAAATAATAGATAGGGTACCCGCAGAAACAACGATGAAGATGAATCCAGAAGACGGAAGAAAATGAGATGTCTGGAACGTGAAGGAGAAGAGGATGATGAAGATGAGAGTGATTGATGAGAGGTCATGGGTGGAGGTGCCTCTGTGATCAGAAGGAAGTGGCAAGAGAGGAAAGAAGGATACTGGAGACTTGATCTCTGATGAAGGTTGAAGAAAGAAGGGTACAAGAGCAAAGAAGAAATGGAGATATAGGCAGATTGCTTATCATGCCTGGATAAATCGAATAAGAAGTAATACGACTGGATGAAGAATTCAAGAATGGAAGGGAGAAGAACACATTGAGGTCAAGAAGAGCCCACTAGTAAGAAGATGATGGAAGATGATATGTCGAGGACGAGAACTTAGAAGAGAACCTTTTGAAGAATACTGATATGTCAACGATGAGAAGAACAGGACGAAGAAAACTCAATCAAATACAACTTATAACTGGTGGTGGAGAAGAAGAAAATAAGTGTTGGTTATGAAGAATCAGAGTGAACCAAATCAACAATCACTGTTACAGCTTCAACTGAACAATATCAAATGCAATTGTACCAGCCAAAGGGGGTACCAGATGCTCCATATTCACAGCAACAAGTCAGGAGAAAACAACAGAGGAAGATGAAGGAGCAAGTGAAGATCACCTGTTCTTCAGGTGAACCCTAAATATTCTAGAGGGCCTAGAATATCCGGAAGGGGTGTTAGCTGATAGCACCGATTAGAGAAGAACAAAAATATCCAACAATTGAAGTAAAAACAGAGGACTGTGATAGTGAAGAGGGGAACATTTATGTGTTCAGCCTAAAGAGGTTAAACATATCACTCTGTAAAATAAACTAATTAGGTTAGGATAGGGATTTGAAGTAGTAAAACAGTTTAAATACTCTTAGGGAATCAATTGAGCTAGGAATTAAAATAGACATACCAATATTAGGATAATATACCAATGGCATTGTGGGAAGAGATGCATGGTGTAAATTGAAGTGTTCAATCAGAGGCACATTAGACGACTGACTGTTTGGTAGAATATTTTAAGAAGTAGGGTTTTTGGGAATCATTTGCTTAAAAGATAATATCATAGGAAGGATGATAATCTATTAGATTGCCTGTTAGACAATCTGTCTGAAAAATAAACTTAATAAGGGTGACTGTTATTCTGGGTTACATTCGTACACAAAGAGATTTGAGGTTAGGCTAAAGGTGTTTAGTCGGTTTTGCCAAGTCTGTGTGTAATGAGTCAGAAGCAGGTGGGGAACTTTCCCAATCACATATTCTACAAATTTTGGTAAGGGATTTTGTGAAAATCAGGGGAAAAGTTGTAAATGTTATGAGAGGAAAGATTAGATTGAAAATAAGTTAGGAGTAGATTGGGGTTGGAAGGAACTCTGAGACAGTAAGTTAAGTTTTAAGGTTAGTAGTAAGAGAGAGAGAACAGTAATGAATGACACTGTAGAGTAGGGAGATCAAGGTCATTATAGGTGGATTTTGTGTAATCAAAAGTTTGAAAGTCAGGGATTTAAGAGAGAAAGGACTGAGATTTGGGGGAAAAGTGACACTAGTGGTGATAGATGGAAGTACAAGTAAAGAGTTCAAAGTCTTAGGGGAAAACTGGGGGAAAACTAGGAGTAACTAAGGACATTAACACTTCAGTTTATTAGAACAACAGGGAGAAGCAATTTAACTCTTTCAACATTGATAGTTATTAAAGTCATAAATATATTGCATTTGATTATAAGGGTCCAGCATCAATTATAGGGGGAAAATACTGTTATTAGGGTTAGGAGAATAATAATTATAATATGCCATTTAGGATGATGACGTTTCTTTCACAGAGAGAGAGATAATTAGGGAGAATAAGTATTGTTAGCAGGATCAGAAGTAGAAGCTGTTGCACTTAGTCAAACAAGGGATTATTTTTGCGTAAGGTTACAGATAAAGATCAGGGAGAATGTACTTATCTAGTGAAAGCATAGAAATTTGTTCGGTTAAGAATTATTGGTTAAAGGGCTATGTAATTCGTAGAAGTGATGCTTATAATGGAAGATTTGAAGTCTGTAGAACGTTCCACAGTCACAGAGGGAGTTAAGGATAAGTTTATTACAGTAGTCACTCCAACAGGGAATAATCGAATAGGATGTTGGTAGTTTCCCACTAGAGGGAATTAAGGGTTTTAATTCATCAACTAAATCAACAACGTTAATGGTAACTTTGGGAAGGGATTAATGATACGATGGTAATAGCAAATGTAGGAAGGATGACAACAACTGTTCTGAAAGTAGAGGTAGCAAGAGGGACTCAGGAGGTTATGGCACGAATGGGGTTAAAATAAGAGAACAGATAGAAACAATATAGATTAATCTGAAATGGAGAATATAGATTCATCATGGAAGCTGCAGGATGGGGTCTTTTGATTTTGATGACAGAGGGGGTATCTGATCAGTACTGCTCGTTCCTCTGTTGTGAAAATTAGAGATAGATTAACTCATTCTGTAAGAATCAGTGAGGAATCTTGAGGGTTGATGTCTGTTGGGGATGCCAGCCCAAGACGTGTTAGACGGTCGCGGCCTCTGTCAGGTATGGGTTAGAGTTATGCTTTGTCATGACTGTGGTATCGGCAACAGTCATTGACCGATAAAATAATGTCGTTGTCAGAACAGTGGTTTAAGCCTAGGGTTTAAGTGTTCTTGGGTAAATGGATTACCCTATGGGAATTGTTAGATGGAAAGTAAAGTCAGGTAACAGTGGAAACCTGAAGTATTCAGGTGAACCAGTGAAGATAAAAGTTGTTGTTGTTCTAATAAAACATATGAGGTAAGGGGTATGTTTATGGAATATCAGAGTGTGATGAGTATAGTATAACTTTGGATAAGTATGAACTTAAGGGTAGTAATGACAAATAATAGGTTACTTTTTATATACCAGGTAGTAAGAAGAGCAGGACTTTGATGGTTAAAAGATTAGCTTTTGACTGACAATGTGACTATGGGGGAATTTTAGAGATATTTAGGGGTTTGGGGGTGATAAAGCATCTATATTCTTACATTAGGGATGGACAGGATTTGGTTACATGTCAACGTTGAAGCTTCTATATGAGGTTTCTACTATTATAAGAGGGATAGCACCGGACACAGCTAAATCTAGGGTTAGGGGTGACATGGCTACATGTCATAGTCTTCAAGCCTATCATTGGAGAATAAGTCTGGGAGAGAAGTGGGGACTTGGACTTTTTAGTCATGGTATGGTGCAAACATTTGGGAAGATCATATTGATAAATATTTGTTATATTTTGGGTCTGGATAGTTCAGAGAATATTACTGGGGTTATATATATATACATGGGAAAATATCAGGGATGCATTTGGTTGCAAGATCAGTTAGGCCAGTAGGGGGCAGTGATGGGTTACATTTTAATCACAGCTTTGACAGCACTGGGTAATTTGTTACTGACCTTGGAGAGAGCTATGATATGGAGATAGGTTGGGGAAGTGGTGCCTGGAGGCAACACTCAGATGCCATTGTTGACTGTTCCGGATCTGGACGAAGAGGGACAAGTGGCCTACTGATGGATAAATATCATATTTGATTATTTGATCATTTTATTTTTATTGTTTCAAGGAAAACATTTTTTTTAGGGTGATTTTAGTATGATTTTAGAATGATTTTATGAATCAAGGGGGGAATGGATAATGTGATTCATACATCATTTATATGTAATTTTTATATTCTTAAATTGATGTTGAGGTTTAATTTGAAAATGTTGTTTTTGCAAAGGATACTGTTTGGTCGTTTTTTTTCTTTTCATTCCAGAAGCATTTGGGGAACATGTGACTCAAAGACAATATGAAGGGACAATATGACTGGAGGAGATGAAACAAGGAGGGTGTGGCTGATTCCATCATCAACGATGCAGTGGAAGTCGAGACTACGGAGGAGATGAAGTGTAGTGGACTACATTCCAGTGTCTGCAATGAAATATAGACATATTTGATGTGTAATACATAATGGTGTCATATTCTTAGGTATTGATTTTAGTAGAATGATGTTTGATGTTATTGAATGCAGATGAGGATCTTAGATGCTTTTGTTTATTTCGATGGGGGTTTAGGGAAAGGACGTTAGGCAGGGAGAGATTCCCTTTCAGGTCCTATGGGTTGACCAGCCTGAGAGTGGATGTTTCTGGATAGGATTTTGTTTGCAGGGGAAACATGTGTATTTAATGGCATCATAGTTTCAAATGTATTTACATGGTTTATGAGTTTATCTGGAGTACCGCGGTGGTTGCCTGGGGCAGAGGGACCGTGAGAGAATTTTACTGTCTTGATTGATGGATGGATGGATTTGGAACAAAGGTTGCCGGACAGGTTTTTCGCTCTCACACTCCATAAAGATTTATTCATAATTCATAGTAATGTGTTCACACTTCATAAACAGTTTGTTCATAATTCATAGTAATGTGTTAACATTTCATCAACAGTTATTCATATTTCATAAGAAAGGTATTTACATTCTAGAGGAGAATGTTTTTGGGTTTAAGGTTAAGGATACTCAATAAGATAAATTGTTACTGGTCATAATCCTATTCTGTTTGTTTTCGAGACTTAGTTTAGTCTCGAAGGGGGGAAATGTAGTGTATTGGATTATGTCTGTGTTAAATGTTTTTCATGAAGAAATGGAATGTTGTTTCATTTAGTGCAAGAAGGGGGGATGTTTTATGATGTTATTTGAAATGTGCAGTTTTGAGGGTGACGCCCGAGGGGAGACTGGTGATTGGCTAGAAGAGGGGGTAACCCTTATTTTGGCAGTGTCTATATAAGAAGGGTTTTAGACAATAAACCCCAGAGCGGTTATTATAATTAGAGGCAACTGCTCTGCAGACAACGCGTGTCTGTAAATTATGCTGTAACCTCGTGGTATGAATAAAAACTTCTGACACGATGCAGCATAAACCGGACTCTTTTGTTGACAGCGATGATGACCACCATTCATCATATACGACATCTATCTGACCGTTTCTGAAAGACAAAAACACTTGCAAATAGTTGTGGACCTGTAAACAGATCGTTGGAATGTGTAGTATCTGAACATTCCAGAACTTGGCTTTGCTTGCGGAAACATCTGGAAAACATTACTATAGGGTGTCACGCCCTGGCTCTGGGGACTATGTTATGTTGAGCCAGGGTGTGTAAGTCTATGTTTGTATATCTATGTTGGCCTGAGTGACTCCCAATCAGAGGCAACGAGTGTCAGCTGGTTGTCTCTGATTGGGAGCCATATTTAACTGTCGGTCTTTTCACTTTGTGTTTGTGGTTTCTTGTTCTCATTTTGGTTTGTTTATGTAACCAGAGACATCACGTTTTCGTCAGTTATTTTGATCGTGTGATCAGTCTAATAAATACTATGTTCACTTTCAACGCTGCGCCTTGGTCCGCTTCATCATTGGTAGACGATCGTGACAGAAGAAACCACCATAACAGGACCAAGCAGCGTGAAGAAGAGAGAGGATGGACTTGGGAGCAGTTGAGTAGGAGTCTCGACTGGGCCAAGCCAAGAGAAGAGGAGAGAGGTTGGACTTTGAAGCAGTGGGGTGAGAGTCTGGCGAGAATGATGGAGGCCTGGCCCACGGGGAGGAGAGACCCCCAGAACATTTTTAGGGGGGGGCTCACGACGTCGGGGCAGCAGGAGGCCGCGATAGAGCGGTCCAGCGGGTTGGCAGAGGAGGCCGCCAGGTTACGGGAGTCACTGGTCACCAGGGGGAAGGAGGTTGTAGAGGCACGGCGAGAGGTACTGGCGTGTGTTGCCAGTCCGGTCCGGCCTGTTCCTGATCCCCACGTAGGGCCAGTGGTGTGTGTTCCCAGTACGGGCTGGCCTGTTCCTGCCACTCCCACGCAAGTCTGTGGTGCGCGTCGCCAGCCCAGTCCGGCCCATCCAAGCTCCCGCACCAAGTCTGTGGTGCGCGTCGCCAGCCCAGTCCGGCCCATTCCTGCTCCCCGCACCAAGTCTGTGGTGCGTTTGGTCAGCCCTGTCCGGCCCGTTTCCTGCTCTCCGCACCAAGTCGGTGGTGCGCGTTCGTCAGCCCAGTCCGGCCCATCCAAGCTCCCCGCACCAAGTCTGTGGTGCGTTTGCCAGCCCTGTCCGGCCCGTTCCTGCTCTCCGCACCAAGTCGGTGGTGCGCGTCGCCAGCCCAGTCCGGCCTATCCAAGCTCCCCGCACCAAGTCAGTGGTGCGCGCGTCAGCCCGGTCCGGCTCATTCCTGCTCCCGCACCAAGTCAGGGGTGCGCCACAGCCTCAGTCCGGCCTGTCCTGCTCCACGCACAAGCCTACGGTGTGCGTCGTCAGCCTGGTAAGGCCCGTTCCTCCTCCACGCACCAAGCCAGGGGTGCGCGTCGTCCAGTCCAGCACAACCCGTGCCTGGGTCATGTCCGGAGCCGGATCCGCCGCCGAGGCGGAGTGCCCACCCGGTCCCTCCCTGTTGTGAGTTGTTTGGCGCGGTCGGAGTCCGCGCCTTTGGGGGTACTGTCACGCCCTGGCTCTGGGGACTATGTTATGTTGAGCCAGGGTGTGTAAGTCTATGTTTGTATATCTATGTTGGCCTGAGTGACTCCCAATCAGAGGCAACGAGTGTCAGCTGGTTGTCTCTGATTGGGAGCCATATTTAACTGTCGGTCTTTTCACTTTGTGTTTGTGGTTTCTTGTTCTCATTTTGGTTTGTTTATGTAACCAGAGACATCACGTTTTCGTCAGTTATTTTGATCGTGTGATCAGTCTAATAAATACTATGTTCACTTTCAACGCTGCGCCTTGGTCCGCTTCATCATTGGTAGACGATCGTGACATAGGGGCCCCCTAAAACAGAGGAGAGTCTGCTATGTAGAGGCCAGGGATGGGTCTATTAAAACCACCCATATTATGTTACATAGGATATAAACACCATGTTTTTGAACAAAGGACGGAGAGAATAACATATTAGAGATTGGGTCAGTTGTTCTCCAGATTTCTGCAGGAGTCTGTAAATTGATACTGTAATCTTTGATGTAATAAATGTAGTGTATTGACAATATGATGGTGTTAAATGTTGTTTAAATGGAACTGAAAGAAGGTTGATTTTTGGTATCAAGAAGGAAGGTTTTAGCGTGACGCCACATATGACAGACAGGAAGTGGGTTGTAAGATACGGGGATTGAACAGTAGAGGGAGCCATTCAACTCTTGGAAGGCTATATAAAGGGGGGTTAAACGATGAGACGTCAGAGCAGCCCCTAGAATGGGAGGACACTGCTCTCCAGACCTCGCGAGTCTGTCACCCATGCTGAAGCTTGTGATCTGAATAAACCTTATGATCAATGTTCAGTATGAGCAGACTCCTTTTGTTGACAGCAATGATGACCACCATTCATCATATACGACATAATGGCGCCCAACGTGGGGCTGGGTTTGCGTCTCTTCCTTGTTTCAGTCAATCGCCGGGCTAACTCTCTCTCTGAAGCATGGCCGAAAAAAGGGTGAGTGTTCTTACCGCTTCGGAGTTTGTTAGATTGGATATGACTTGTGTACACTGGAGAGATGTTCCATTGCGATCTGGCCTCGGTGGCGTTGTTGCTGGTCGACTGGAGTCTGCTAAAATGTTATTTCATTGGTAACGATAGACAATGATAATTTAGAGTGATAAGGTTATATATCATTGGTAACGGATGGCAATGAGGATTTAGAGCATAAATTTATATTTCATTGGTAACTATGGGCAATGACAAATTTAGGAAAACGGTAGGAGACATTTATATTTCATTGGTAACTATGAGCAATGATAAGGTTATGTCATTGGTAACGGGTGACAATGGTTGGTAAATTCAGATATGCGCATTCTTTAGGGCACTGGACCGCTTGAAGACCCCGAGGGGGCCATTTTAGATAATGGGCTGGCAAACCCGTGTGTACGTTAGAAGGTATATTCGGTGAGTTTTTGAAGAGAACTCGGGTTGGTGGAATTTATCTGATTGTGATCCGGATTTGACTCTCATTCGACGGGGTGTTTGATTAGGTCTGATTTCTCGGTGTAATTGTCATTAATTCTCGGCAACAAAAACGGTAGGAGAAATAGGTTTAAAATAATTAGGCCAGTGCAGGGTGGGGGGATTGTGTAGTAAGCCGCAGTTAGCTAGAGGCTAATGCTAATGTCAAGGCTAAATGGGGAGTGTGTTCCATGCTACATGGTACATCGTGGCTAAGGCTAATTGTGTTGCGTGCTACATGCTAACGTATCCTTAGAGATTCCATTGCGATGGATTAAAGTCTCTTAAATTTGTCTCTGTGTTTAAGTCAGGTTATATGTTTTGTGAGCGCTGTTAAATGTTGTTTGACTATAAGGGGAAAAGGGAAGTTACAGCTGGGCTGTTATTCTGTCTGTTTGGGGAGAGAGAATAGAAAATCTTCCTTCCACGGTGAGAAGGGATTTTTGAATGGTTGTGCGCATGCGTTTAATTTTGCGATACTACCCTACAGAAAGGGGGAGTTTATGACACGAGATTAGGACACGTTTTGGTTTACGGCACTGCGGTTGTGCTCAGCCTACAAAACAAAATGGTTGGGGGTCATAGGTCCCATCTGGGGGGTGCAGGGAGACGGAGAAACACACAGACAGAGAGATTTTAGCACGAGTATTCTAGTTTAAAGATTGGTTAAAGATGAAACTTGTGGTGTGTCCTATTGAATTGATAAATTAAATATATGTTGGCGAAGAATAATAAAGTGAATTAAATTAAAGACGGATTAAAATAAAAATGTTTTGTTAAAATAAAATAAAATAAATGTTTTTGAGCGATCTATTTAATTCTGAGTTTAGTCTTAGAGTGAATAATGTAGAACGAATGAATATTGAATGGTTGGAAATACTCAGTGATGGCATTAACTACTAAAATGTGATTCTGTGTCTCTGTTTTTTCCTGTCATATGAGTGGAGCGATACGATACGACAGGAGAGAGAAGGGGTTAACGTGTGGCTGACGTGTGTGT
The DNA here is from genome assembly GCF_020615455.1 of Coregonus clupeaformis. NCBI lineage: Eukaryota > Metazoa > Chordata > Actinopteri > Salmoniformes > Salmonidae > Coregonus > Coregonus clupeaformis. The sequence continues at coordinate 15,798 of NW_025534256.1, forward strand.
CACGTGACAAGGTGTGACGAGGCAGACGAGAGGATCAGATCAGGCTAGTACACAAAATCATCCTAACAAAATATGTGATGTTATGATAATTTCACATAGGCTTGGCAAATACTATTTCATTAAAAATTGCATTTTGGAGGCTCTGTGTATCACTGGGGTTTGATGGGAATTGGAGTATTGAAGGGTTGTAAGGTTAGAAGGCTTTGTTTATGGGTATTTTAGTCTGAAGATGACTAACTTGCATTTACTTGCAGTTGATGGGTTGTGGTAAGATAGCCAACACTCATTGATAAATTGGTGACATAGAATATAGGAATAAAAAATTGGTTTTAAATTATTCCTAATTTTTGATTGAGGTTTTAATTTGTTTTTATTTTTAATTAAAGGGTTTTTGAATAAGGCAGTTAATTGAATTTTTTGGGGGTTGTTAGGGTTATATTAATAATTTAAGGGGGGAAGCCTTAGGCTATACAGTCTAAAATAAGATAGTTCACAATAAAGGAATATAAAAGGGTTGATGTGTTAGGAGAAACTAATGGCAGAAGTTAGTACACCTTTCTCACATACGGATTCAGCAAAAAGACACCCACCTTATGAGAAGGAAGCTTTCAGTGATCATCTAGGAGGGTGATTATGGCATCAGAGATGAAGACGAATACAAGCAGAAACAACGATAAAGATGAATCCAAAACTCCAGAAGGAAGAAAAACCGAGATGTCTGGGAAGTTAAAGAAGATGAGTGATGATGAAGATGAGTGATGATGAAGAGGTTATGCATGGGTGGATATGACTCTGTGATCAGAAGGAAGTTGGCAAGAGAGAAACGAAGGAGACCAGAGATTCGAGTTCTGATGAAGAAAGCGATGAAGATTTGGAGATTAAAGGTGTTTTATGTTCAAGAGGATTTTATCCTCCAATGACTGGCAAAGAAGAAATAGGAGATATAGACCGAGGCGTATCAGGCCTGGAGGAAGAGACGACTTTGGGAGAGGTAAGGGAGCTAGAGGAACAGCTCGAGACGCTGAAGATACAGAAGAGACAAGGAGAACATTTTTAATCCCAAGAATTGGAGGAGAAGAAGAATACATTGAGGCAAAGATGCTGAAGAAAAGTAAGAAGATGATGGAAGACGATATTTAGAGGACAGAACTTAAAATATAAGCTTTTGAAGAATCCTGATATGTCAACAACAAAGAACAGGACGAAGAAACTCTGAGAAGTCAATCATACAACTGGTGGAGAAGAGAAGCTTGTGTGATGAAGAATCAGGGTGAACCAAATCAACAATCACTGTCACAGCTTCAACTGAACAATATCAAAGGCAATTGTACCAGTCAAGGGGGGACCAGATGTTCCATATCGATCGCCAGTTTCTGGACAGACACAGAATTGGAGGAGGAGGAAGAACAGAGAACATTTTTAAGGAAGATACAGGGGCAATTCAAGATCACCTGTTAGTGCCTAGAAGAGACGAAGGGGTTATGCTCGCTGAGAGAATTGATTAGAGAAGAAGAGAAAATAGCTAACAGTTGAAACCACCGACCAGAGGACTATGAGAAATAATGGTGAATAGTGTAAAAACGTATCTGTGTTCAGCCTAAAGAGGTTAAACATCTCACTAATTGATAACTAATTAGGATAGGGATTTGAGGTAGTAAAACAGTTAATTACTCTTAAGGTACTAATATTAGAAGATACTGTTATTGCAGTGTTGGGAAGAGAATTGAATTGTACAATAAGATGTACACTAGACTGTCTAAGACAATCTGTCTGAAAAGTTAAAAGGGGTGACTGTTTATTCGGGGTTACATTCTTACACTAAGGGATTTCAGGCTAGGCTAAAAGGTGTTTAGTCGTTTTGCCAAGTCTGTGTGTAATGAGTCAGAAGCAGGTGGGGAACTTTCCAATCACATATTCTACAAATTTGGTGGCAAGGGATTTTGTGAAAATCAGGGGAAAAGGTTTTAAATGTTATGAGAGAAAAGATTAGATTAAAATAAGTTAGGAGTAGATTAGGGTTGAAAGAACTCTGAGACAGTAAGCTAAGTTTCAAAGTTAGTAGTAAGACAGAGAGAGAACAGTGAGGAAGGACATTTTAAAGTTTGGTGGGAAGATATGGTAGGAGTTTAGATCTGATAGGGGCAAATGCATTGAGAAAGTATGTGTTGCTGAATGATAAGAGAAGATTGAGGGTGATTGAGTATCTATATTTACAGTTTCCAGCAGGGAGATCAAGGTCATTATAGGTGTATTTTGTGTAATCAAAGGTTTGAAAGTCAGGGATTTAGAGAAAGGACTGAGATTTGGGGAAAAAGTGACACTAGTGGGGATAGATGGAAGTACAAGTAAAGAGTTCAAAGTCTTAGGGGAAAACTTGGGAAAATTAGGAGTAAATAAGGACATTAACACTTCAGTTTATTAGAACAACAGGGAGAAGCAATTTAACTCTTTCAACATTGATAGTTATTAAAGTCATAAATATATTGCATTTGATTATAAGGGAATCAATACAGCACCAATGTTAGGGAAATAATACTTATTAGGGTTTAGGATGGGGACGTTTCTCCCATATGGAGAGATAATTATGGAGAATAAGTATTGTTATCAGGACCAGGAGTAAAAGGAGGTATAGTTTAGAAGAGGGTTAGGAGTGACTGTTCACTTATGTTGCGTAATGTTATAGAGAAAGGTTAGGGGAGAATATATGTGTACTTATCTAGTGCAAGCATTAGAAGTTGTTCCGGTTAAGAATTATGGGTTAAAGGGCTATGTAATTCGCAAAGTGATGCCTATAATGGAAGATTTGAAATCTGTTGAAGCTTCCGCAGTCACCAAAGGAGTTCAGGAAGAGTAGATTACAGTCACTCCAACAGTAGATAAGACACAGAGGATAATGGGAATGGGAACTTTTGCACTAGAAGTAATTAGGGTTGATACAGCAGCTAAATCAACTACTTTAATGGTAACTTTGGAAGGGATTAGTGATACGATGGCAATAGCAAAAGAGGGAGTATGACATCGACAACAACTTTTCTGAAATTAAATGGGGAATTTTAGACTCATGGGTTATGTTACGGATGGAGAGTGCTGTCAATGATAGTACGAATAGGGTTAAAATAGGAGAACAGATAGTAGTAGAGAGAATATAGATTCATCATGGAGGACAGGATGAGATCTTTGATTTTGATGACAGACAGGGAGAGGTATCTGATCAGTACCGCTCGTTCTTCTGTTGTGGAAATTAGAGATAGATTAACTCATTCTGTAAGATCAGTGAGGAATCTTGAAGGTCCATGTCTGTTGAGGATTCCAGCACCAGACATGTTAGACGGTCGCGCGGCCTCTATCAGGTGTGGTTCAGTCTTATGATTTGTCATGACTGTGGTATCAGCAACAGTCATTGACAGATAGAATAATGTCGTTGTCAGAACAGTGGTTTAAGCCTAGGGTTAGGTGGAATTGGGTTAAGTGAATTAATATGGGAATTGTTAAATGGGAAAGGAAAAGCAGGTAACAACAGAATCCTGAAGTATTCAGGTGAAACATTGAGGGCTAAAAGTTGGTTTATTCTAATAAAACATATGAGGTAAGGGGTGTGTTTATGGGAAGATCAGATTGGGATGTTATATGATAACTTTGGATAAGCATGACCTTAAGGGTAGTAATGAGAAATATGTTACTTTTTAGGTAGCAGGTAGTAAGAAAAGCAGGACTTTGATGGTGGAACGATTAGCTTTTGACTGACAATGTAACTATGGAGAATTTTAGAGATATTTGGTGGGTTTGTGATGATAAAATATATATTCTTACATTATGGATGGAAAGGATTTGGTTACATGTCAACGTTGAAGCTTCCATATGAGGTTTTACCATTATAAGAGGGATAGCATTGGACACAGCTAAATCTAGGGTTAAAAGGGTGACATGGCGACATGTCATAGTCTTCAAGCCTATCATTGAAGGATAAGGTCAGGGAGAAGGGGGGACTTTATTCATGGTATGGTGTAACATTTGGGAAGATCATATTGATAAATATTAGTTATACTTTGAGTCCAGATAGTTCAGAAAAGATCACTGGGGTTATAGATGCATTATAAGGGATGTGTTTGGGAGATCTGAGAATTTTGGTTGCAAGATCAATTAGGCCAGTAGGGGCAGTGATGGGTCAGATTTTAGTTTCAGCTTTGATAACACTGTGATGTTTGTAATTTGTTACTGATCTTTGAGAAAGTTATGATATTGAGATAGGTTGGAGAATGATGCCTGGAGACAACACTCAGATGCCGGTGTTGACTGTTCCTGATCTGGATAAAGATGGACCAGTGGAACTGATGGATAAATATCATTTTCGATAATTTGATCATTTTTCAAAAAAAATTCAATATTTGGGTGATGTTGGTATGATTTATGAATCAAAGGGGGGAATAGGTTTATGTGATTCATGCATCATTTATATATCAGTTTATATTCTTAGGTGATATTGATGTTTAATTTGAAAGTGTTTGTTTTGCAAAAGATACTGTTTGGTCGTTTTTCTTTTCATTCCAGAAGCATTTGGGAGAACATGTGGAGATTGGAATACTCAAACAAAGACAATATGAAGGGACAATATGACTGGAGGAGATGAAACAAGGAGGGTGTGGCTGATTCCATCATCAACAAGTCCATTGGAAGAGGACACTACGGGGAGATGAATTGTAGTGGACTACATTCCAGTGTCTGCAATGAAATATAGACATGTGTAATACATAATTGTGTAATAGTCTCAGGTATTAATTTTGTAGAATGATGTTTGATGTTATTGAATACATGTGAGGATCTTAGATGTTTTTGGTTATTTCGGTGAATGTTTAGGGACAGAGAGGCTAGGAAGGGAGAGATTCATTGTACGATTCGATGGGTTGACCAGCCGTGCAATGGATGTTTATGGATAGGATTTTGTTTGCAGGGGCTTACATGTGTATTTAATTGCATCATAGTTTCAAATGCATTTACATGAGTTATGAGGTTATCTGGAGTACCGACGGTGGTTGCCTGGGGCAGAGGGACCGTGAGAGAATTTTACTGTCTTGATTGATATGGATGGATGGCTGTCAGACAGTTTTTCGCTCTTACACTCCATAGAGATTTCTTCATATGTCATAGTAATGATTTAATGTATCATCACACTTCATAAACAGGTATTTCATAGAAAGGTATTTACACTCTAGAGGAGAATGTGTTTGGTTTAAGGTTAAAGATACTCAATAAGATAAATTGTTACTAGTCATAATCCTATTCTGTTTGTTTTCGAGACGTTTAGTTCGTCTCGAAAGGGGGGGAATGTAGTGTATTGACAATATGATGGTGTTAAATGTTGTTTAAATGGAACTGAAAGAAGGTTGATTTTTGGTATCAAGAAGGAAGGTTTTAGCGTGACGCCACATATGACAGACAGGAAGTGGGTTGTAAGATACGGGGATTGAACAGTAGAGGGAGCCATTCAACTCTTGGAAGGCTATATAAAGGGGGGTTAAACGATGAGACGTCAGAGCAGCCCCTAGAATGGGAGGACACTGCTCTCCAGACCTCGCGAGTCTGTCACCCATGCTGAAGCTTGTGATCTGAATAAACCTTATGATCAATGTTCAGTATGAGCAGACTCCTTTTGTTGACAGCAATAATGACCACCATTCATCATATACGACATAAACCATTATAATCAAGGACAGTGTCAGCGGATTTCTTGTCATCACAGCATATCAGCATCCTTGTCTCGACACCACAAATGCAATAATGTTTTGCATTCACTTCCTGAACCTAAATATGCTGCCCTGCCCACAAATTCTGAAACATTGTCTACTCGAAAAAATAAAAATAAACTAGAGTTTATTGGTAGCCTACACACTTCAATACAAAAGATCATCTGTCTGTTTACCTGTTACATTCTGCTGTATGTTATAAACCGCGCCGCGCACCCTGTCATCTGCATAGAGCAACAACTTTAAATAATAGCCTATCTAATAGGGGGGTGTAGAAGGATTACTGTTATACTACAGGTATTCCTTAAAGAGGTAGGGTTTTAAGTGTCTCCGGAAGGTGGTCAGTGACTCCGCTGTCCTGGCGACGTGGGGGAGCTTGTTCCACCATTGGGGTGCCAGAGCAGCGAATAGCTTTGACTGGGCTGAGCGGGAACTGTGCTTCCGCAGGGGTAGGGGGGCCAGCAGGCCAGAGGTGGATGAACGCAGTGCCCTCGTTTGGGTGTAGGGACTGATCAGAGCCTGAAGGTAAGGAGGTGCCGTTCCCCTCACAGCTCCGTAGGCAAGCACCATGGTTTTGTAGTAGATGCGAGCTTCAACTGGAAGCCAGTGGAGTGTGCGGAGGAGCGGGGTGACGTGAGAGAACTTGGGAAGGTTGAACACCAGACGGGCTGCAGGGTTCTTGATAAATTGTAGGGGTTTAATTGCACAGGCAGGAGCCCAGCCAACAGCGAGTTGCAGTAATCCAGACGGGAGATGACAAGTGCCTGGATTAGGACATGTGCCGCTTCCTGTGTAAGGAAGCGGCACATGTATTATGTTTATAAATGAAATATTGTCTATGCAAGAAATGTCACATTACATCATTCAGACGTCGCCTACAAATGTCAACGGAAAAGGTGAAATGTCTGTTCTAACGTTAAACTGCGCTTCGGATCGGATCGCATAGAGCAAAATAGGCTGCTGGAAATACTGTAGCTGATCTATTTACTACTGTGAAGTGGGTCCTATTAAATGAGAGATGGGACGAATGATAGCCAATCCTAACTTGTTATAGGCCTATAGGCTATTTTGCGAGTATAGGCTTTGTTCTGCAATATTATATGCCTATTTCTAATTATTTTAGAATGTAAAGATGAATTGATTTTCACTAACGGCAAATGATTGTGTAGTGTATTAAGATTATGACTTTGTTAATGGTTTAAGTGGAACCTGAGAGAATGTTTATTTTAGTGTCAGAGGGAATTGTTTTAGGGTGACGCCACATACAACAGACAGGAAGTGTGTGTTGTAGACAGGGGATTGGACAGTAGAGGGAGCCACCAATATCTTGGGAAGATTATATATACTGGGTTAAAACGAAGAAGAGGTTAGAGCGGCCATTGCAAACTGGGACGTCGCTCTCCGGGTGGTCATGACATCCGTAAACTTATGCTGGAATCTTGTTGTAACTGCCTCTGTCGCCAGTTTATTTCATGTTTTAGCACTTTAGTTTATTTCATGTATTTGCACTTTTTATTATTTAATTTCTTCTGAATTGTACGTTTACAGCAAGACGGAACTAATTATTGGTTCCGCCCGAGGGTTGTCACCCGAGCGCCTTTTAGCGACGCACTGAGGAGACTTCACTGCAAAGAGCGAATTATTTTTCCACTGTTATCGTGTTTAAGTGCATACTTACAAAGAAAGTATACAGAAGAAGATAAAGGACATTTAAAAGGATGTTTAGCACCTCTGTGTGATAAGCAGCAATGAGGTTTGTTGACTATTTATTTTGCTATGAGGGTGTTTGTGTTTACGTGCGTCATTTTTTGGTGTAAAATATACATAAAGTGTCTAGCTGTATGAGCTTGATTATAACGCCAGATGTGTGAGACATGCATATTGCATTATTTTGTTAATGTATTTTTTCTTTCTTTAAACCAGTTCTCACGGGTTGACCAGCATTAAAGCCCTGTATTCAAATCAAGACCTCTTGCCTCATGCCTGTCACTGGAGGAGCTACAGTGAGTGTTAACTAATAGTTTTAAAATCAAAATACGATTAAAGCGTTCTTGAGTCCCAGGCAAGGAACACAATCATGATCTATTTGGTCAAAACAAACTTAAAGGTAGAGTCAGAAATATGATGTAGATGCACAAAGTAAACATCATAGTGGGTAAACTTCTACAACAACTAAGAGCGTTGGAGCGCGATGCTAAACTTCTCTGTTTTGGTCCCGTGGCTACCACGCTGTAAGAGAGTGAAGAGAACCCGTGCACATGGGCAAATACTGTGTGAGAGAGAAGTCAGGCATCTTGCTCATCACAATATCTGCGGTGCTGCTCGTACAACATCATTTAGCTGACTCTACCTTTAAGCTCTCATCCTGGGATCTACCAGAAATCAGGCCCCCAACATCTCCAAAACATGGACCAGAACAATGTTGTTTCCTGCTTCCACAAACATTCATTAATATAACACTAATGTCAGATTATGGTATGATAATGAGTGTACATTCTGAGACTGTTGCTCACTTACATTCATTTTTATTACAAGTCTGTTTAATATTTATTAATTCATTATTACATGAGATTATCCGTTTTAAATAACAACTACTTTTGACTTCAGGGATTCCTCAGAGCTGTAAGACTTGTGAACATGTTGAGGTAAGTCATAATGTCAATTCTCACTTTTACATAACTTCAGGAGTCAGGGACAGTCTGAAAGCCAGGTGTGTACTGACCAACCATTCATACTGGGATATAGACAGTCCTGTGTTCTGCTTTAGTAATATAAACACAGTCTGAAAGCCAGGTGTGTACTGACCAACCATTCATACTGGGATATAGACAGTCCTGTGTTCTGCTTTAGTAATATAAACACAGTCTGAAAGCCAGGTGTGTACTGACCAACCATTCATACTGGGATATAGACAGTCCTGTGTTCTGCTTTAGTAATATATACACAGTCTGAAAGCCAGGTGTGTACTGACCAACCATTCATACTGGGATATAGACAGTCCTGTGTTCTGCTTTAGTAATATAAACACAGTCTGAAAGCCAGGTGTGTACTGACCAACCATTCATACTGGGATATAGACAGTCCTGTGTTCTGCTTGTAGGAATGCAGGATTTTAGCTGTTGTCATATTTTGTCATTAGACAGTTTAATTGATAAATCACCAGCATTCCATGTAACATTGAATAAAGACATTAGATTAGTTACTTTGGTTAATGGGCCAGTTTCCCGGACACAGATTAAGCCTAGTCCTGGACCTTAAAGAACTTTCTATTGAAACTTCCATTGATCATGCTTTAAGTCCAGCACTAGACTCAATCTGTGTCCAGGAAACTGGCCCCATATGTATAACTGACATGCTTGTCCTTGTTCAGGACTCCACACACTGGCTTCAGATTGAACCCTTGACTTCCACTGTCCAGGGAGTGACAATGTTCAGGTAAAATACTTTTAACATTTCATTCCACTTGCTAGTGTATTTCCCCATTACCTTTGGGAATAGGCTTCTAATCCAACCTCTCCATTTGACGATTGACCCTCTCTACCATATCTTGTTGTTGCCCTCAGGCACAGGACACCCAAGGGGCGTTATGAGTGCACAGTGTCTGGGCTCCGCTGGGTGTGTGAGAGAGATGTCATTCTGAAGTATCACTTCAGGAACTGGTATCCCTACAGTCACCTTCTGAAAGACATGCAGTACGGACAAGGTGGTCCATTGCTGGACATCACTATGGAGTTAGGTGAACTGGAGGAAGTTCATCTGCCACACTTTGTCTGTTTAGGTAAAACCATATAGAAATAGTATTCAGAAAGACATTTCCATGTAACTGAGTTTCACTTCCTGAATGAATGAATGAATGAATATTCTGGGAGTTTGAGTTTACTGTGATCTGATACTGCATATTCTTTGTGTTTTAGTTGGATGAATAATACAATATTTGTCTTTCTGTCTCCTTTTTATTGTGTTGTTCAGGGACCAACCCTTCCCTGAGGAATGAGATGAAGATTCTTCATGTAGAGGAACATGGAGTGTCTGTTGAGGAAGTGCATGAGGTCACCAGATTCCATGCTAAGATTCTCCATCCCAAGTTCTCAGTTATCTCTGTTATACTGAGCTATATCTTTACGCGGAACATAGATGTCCACTGTGAGCTGATGCTCTATCTGACAGTGAAAAAGCAAACACTAATTCCACGCCTATACCTGTTCCCCAGTAACCCCAGCCAAATACAGGTGAGGTACCATTCTTTTAGAGGTGACCTTAACTAAGCAGTGGTACGGTTTATGTTGACACTCATAACATGAAGATAATAGTTTGTTGCTAGTTTTCTGAATAATGTTTGAATAAGACTATACATTGACTGGCTGTGTATTCCATGCCTCGTTTCGCAGGCTGTGGAACAACAGGAAAAGTCTCAAGGATCTTCAAGGGTTCTCATCTCAAGACCAGAGCAGGCCTTCAAACTGAATAGTTACTTCAGACTGAACATTCCCTGTTCTACCTACATCAATCCACCGGTACAGTTTTCATAGACTAAGAACATGAATCTGACATTTAAGTCACATTTCTATCCATTGCTCTCTCTCGCTCGATGGCTCTCAATTCAAATGGCTTTATTGGCATGGGAAACATATGTTTACATTGCAAGCAATCTCTCTCTCGCTCTCTCCATCTCTCTCCAGAAGATTCATCTCATACATAGAGACTCCACACCAAGCTTTTTCAAGGCGGTTTTGAAAATGACAGGGGTTGACATTGAGATGGAGTTATTCGGTGATGATGAGAGGATTGCATGGAAAGAAGTGGTATCACAAGGTAGGAGCATATGTCAATCATAACTTTGTACTTTTGTAACAGATGCTATTTAGAGTGATATAACCTCATTTTGTTTATCTTTCAGATGAATACATCACTGCCACCCATTCAACAAGTAAGTAAACATGAGTTACAGTGCATTCGGAAAGTATTCAGACCCCTTGAATTGTTCCACATTTTGTTACGTTACAGCCTTATTATAAAATTGATTAAATCGTTTTTTCCCCCTCATCAATCTGCACACAACACCCCATAATGACAAAGCAAAAACAGGTTTTAGAAATTTTTGCAAATGTGTATATATAAAATAAAATCACATTTACATAAGTATTTAGACCCTTTACTCAGTACTTTGTTGAAGCACCTTTGGCAGCGATAACAGCCTCGATTCTTCTTGGGTATGATGCTAGAAGCTTGGCACACCTGTATTTGGGGAGTTTCTCCCATTCTTCTCTGCAGATCCTCTCAAGCTCTGTCAGGTTGGATGGGGAGCGTCGCTGCACAGCTATTTACAGGTCTCTCTAGAGATATTAGATCGGGTTCAAGTCCGGGCTCTGGCTGGGCCACTCAAGTACATTCAGAGACTTGTCCCGAAGCCACTCCTGCGTTGTCTTGTCTATGTGCTTAGGGTAGTTGTCCTGTTGGAAGGTGAACCTTCGCCCCAGTCTGAGGTCCTGACCGCTCTGGAGCAGGTTTTCATTAAGGCTCTCTCTGTACTTTGCTCCATTCATCTTTCCCTCGATCCTGACTAGTCTCCCAGTCCCTGCCGCTGAAAAACATCCCCACAGCATGATGCTGCTACCACCATGCTTCACCGTAGGGATGGTGCCAGGGTTCTTCCAGATGTGACGCTTGGCATTCAGGCCAAAGAGTTCAATCTTGGTTTCATCAGACCAGAGAATCTTGTTTCTCATGGTCTGAGAGTCCTTTAGGTGCCTTTTGGCAAACTCAAGCGGGCTGTCATGTGTCTTTTACTGAGGAGTAGCTTCCGTCTGGCCACTCTACCATAAAGGCCTGATTGGTGGAGTTCTGCAGAGATGGTTGTCCTTCTGGAAGGTTCTCCCATCTCCACAGAGGAGCTCTGGAGCTCTTTCAGAGTGACCATCAGGTTCTTGGTCACCTCCCTGACCAAGGCCCTTCTCCCCCGATTGCTCAGTTTAGCCGGGCGGCCAGCTCTAGGAAGAGTCTTGGTGGTTCCAAACTTCTTCCATTTAAGAATGATAGAGGCCACTGTGTTCTTGGAGACCTTCAATGCTGCAGAACTGTTTTGGTACCCTTCCCCAGATCTGGGCCTCGACACAATCTACGGACAATTCCTTCGACCTCATGGCTTTGTTTTTGCTCTGACATGCACTGTCAACTGTGGGAGCTTATATAGACAGGTGCGTGCCTTTCCAAATCATGTCCAATCAATTACATTTACCACAGGTGGACTCCAATCAAGTTGTTCAAACATCTCAAGGATGATCAATGGAAACAGGATGCACCTGAGCTCAATTTCAAGTCTCATAGCAAAGGGTCTGAATACTTATGTAATTAAGGTATTTCTGTTTTGGAATATTTTTTTATTCTGTATATTTGTATTCTTCTGTTCACTCTGTCATTTAAGTCATTATTGTGGAGTCACTACAATGTTGTTGATCCATCCTCAGTTTTCTCCCGTCACAGACATTGAACTCTGTAGCTGTTTTAAAATCACCAATGAACTCATGGTGACATCACTAAGCAGTTTCCTTCCTGTCCTGCAGCTCAGTTCAGAAGGACGACTGCATCTTTGATGTGTCTGGGTGGTTTAATACATCACCCACAGGATAATAATTAACTTGACCATGCTTAAAGAGATATTCAATGTCTGATGTGTTATTGTTACCCATCTACCAATCACTGCCCTTCTTTATGAGGCTTTCTAAAAGATCCCTGGTCTTTGTATATAGTTGAATCTGTGCTTGAAATGCGATACTTGACTGAGGGACCTTCCAGATGTTGAATGTATGGGGGACATGTCCACTTTGACATTAGATTATTCTGAGTAGATTGTTGATAGATTATTAATGTTTTATTTTCAATGACTTCTCAATAAACCTAACAGGAATTTCTATTTTCTATTTTATTATTATTTTAAATTGACTGACTTTAATTGGAATTGACCACAACCCTGGAGTCGGCTCTATACAATAAATGACTATCAGAGGAATGATAACTGGAGAGACTGGAAGATGTAGAAACAGCTGCTGTTAACCCTAAAGCCATATTAATTTAATTGACCCCCCCCTTCAGCATTAACAGTCCCTGACATTCCTGCTGAGGAGTTTCTGAAGAAACACTGGGCTAAACTAATTCAGCGAACCAAAACTCAATGCCAATAGCAGATGATCTGTGGTCAAAGAACATGATTGGTGAAGAAGAGCACTCCAGAATAACAGCTGAAACAACTGAACAGGACCGAATGAGAAAACTACTGAAAGCAGTCATCCCCAAAGGACCAGAAGTGACGGGAGCTTGTCTCAAAGCTCTCGTTGAACATGAAAACCATCTTGTTAAGGACTTGAGTGAATCTAGGTAAGACAGTTTTCATTGCTCCATCCCTTGAATATGTGTAATGATTAAAATATAGGTCAAATAAAAACACAGCTACCCAGATCAAAGAGGAACTGTTTTTCAGAATGGAAGCATGTTTTTGTGTTTCTGTCTGTAATAAATGACTGTTATCTTATTGTAGTTACATCATAGGACCATCATCACATCATTATCTCAGGTGGAACTCCTCCTTCTCCTCCATACTTTCTGATCTCTCTCTTCCCTTCTCCTCCATACTTTCTGATCTCTCTCTTCCCTTCTCCTCCATACTTTCTGATCTCTCTCTTCCCTTCTCCTCCATACTTTCTGATCTCTCTTCCCTTCTCCTCCATACTTTCTGATCTCTCTCTCCCCTTCTCCTCCATACTTTCTGATCTCTCTCTTCCCTTCTCCTCCATACTTTCTGATCTCTCTCTTCCCTTCTCCTCCATACTTTCTGATCTCTCTCTTCCCTTCTCCTCCATACTTTCTGATCTCTCTCTTCCCTTCTCCTCCATACTCGATCTCTCTCTTCCATTCTCCTCCATCCTCTTTCTTATAGAACCTAATCTGAAGACGCTGAGGCCTGTCTCCTATTCTGTGGACTAAGACACTTCTTCACCTGATCTGAAGATGCTGAGGCCTGTCTCCTAGTCTGTGGACTAAGACACTTCTTCACCTAATCTGAAGACGCTGAGGCCTGTCTCCTAGTCTGTGGACTAAGACACTTCTTCACCTAATCTGAAGACGCTGAGGCCTGTCTCCTAGTCTGTGGACTAAGACACTTCTTCACCTAATCTGAAGACGCTGAGGCCTGTCTCCTACTCTGTGGACTGACACTTCTTCACCTAATCTGAAGCCGCTGAGGCCTGTCTCCTATTCTGTGGACTAAGACACTACTTCACCTAATCTGAAGACGCTGAGGCCTGTCTCCTAGTCTGTGGACTAAGACACTACTTCACCTAATCTGAAGACGCTGAGGCCTGTCTCCTAGTCTGTGGACTAAGATACTACTTCACCTAATCTGAAGCCGCTGAGGCCTGTCTCCTATTCTGTGGACTAAGACACTACTTCACCTAATCTGAAGACGCTGAGGCCTGTCTCCTAGTCTGTGGACTAAGACACTTCTTCACCTAATCTGAAGACTCTGAAGCCTGTCTCCTAGTCTGTGGACTAAGACACTTCTTCACCTAATCTGAAGACGCTGAGGCCTGTCTCCTAGTCTGTGGACTAAGACACTTCTTCACCTGATCTGAATATGCTACAGCATGAAGCTGGCTAGACAAAGACACTTCTTCACCTCGTCAAGCCAGTGCTACAGCATGAAGCTGGCTAGACAAAGACACTTCTTCACCTCGTCAAGCCAGTCCTACAGCATGAAGCTGGCTAGACAAAGACACTTCTTCACCTCGTCAAGCCAGTGCTACGGCATGAAGCTGGCTAGTCAAAGACACTTCTTCACCTCGTCAAGCCAGTGCTACAGCATGAAGCTGGCTAGACAAAGACACTTCTTCACCTCGTCAAGCCAGTGCTACAGCATGAAGCTGGCTAGACAAAGACACTTCTTCACCTCGTGAAGCCAGTGCTACAGCATAATGCTGGCTAGTCAAAGACACTTCTTCACCTCGTCAAGCCAGTGCTACAGCATGAAGCTGGCTAGACAAAGACACTTCTTCACCTCGTCAAGCCAGTGCTACAGCATGAAGCTGGCTAGACAAAGACACACCACCACATTGACATCTTGACCTTCCTTAGATCCTTTATGGGATTGCAACTCACTCTGTCTGAAGGAAGGAAGGGAGGAAATGGCCTCAATAAAGGGGATACCTGAGAGGGCAGAGAAGGCACGTGACATCATCGACATGGTGTTGAGAAAAGGAACTGAGTCATGTTCCAGGATGATAAACCTTCTTGGGAAGATGGACTCTCTGTCTTTGTACACAGCTTCAGAACTACAGTTGTAGCCAACCCCTGGGTGTGGGGAGACCAGGCAGAATAGACAGGCAGGGTGGTTCAACATGGTCTTGTTGTCTGTTGCTTTAATTCAGGCTCCCGAAAATGTACAGAAAATGTCAATCAAACATGACCACTATAATAGCAATAAACTAACCAAAGGTCCAGCCACACAGCCTCTCTCCTTCTGCAGCCTCCTGGAGGTGTGGATCTTCTAGCAGGAGGGTCAGTTAGTTCTCCACTAGGTACCTAGCTGGACCCCTATCTAGCAGGAGGGTCAGTTAGTCCTCCACTAGGTACCTAGGTATGGACCCCTATCTAGCAGGAGGGTCAGTTAGTCCTCCACTAGGTACCTAGGTATGGACCCCTATCTAGCAGGAGGGTCAGTTAGTCCTCCACTAGGTACCTAGCTGGACCCCCTATCTAGCAGGAGGGTCAGTTAGTCCTCCACTAGGTACCTAGCTGGACCCCTATCTAGCAGGAGGATCAGTTAGTCCTTCACTAGGTACCTAGGTATGGACCCCTATCTAGCAGGAGGATCAGTTAGTCCTCCACTAGGTACCTAGCTGGACCCCTATCTAGCAGGAGGGTCAGTTAGTCCTCCACTAGGTACCTAGGTATGGACCCCTATCTAGCAGGAGGATCAGTTAGTCCTCCACTAGGTACCTAGCTGGGCCCCTATCTAGCAGGAGGGTCAGTTAGTCCTCCACTAGGTACCTAGCTGGACCCCTATCTAGCAGGAGGGTCAGTTAGTCCTCCACTAGGTACCTAGGTATGGACCCCTATCTAGCAGAACATGTTGATACAACTCTGTCTCTCTCTCTCACACCAACACACCTTCCTACCTGATGTCTGTGTATTTTAAACTTTAGATTTTAAATTTCATTGTATACGCATTGTAAACATGTATTGTATGCGCATTGTAAGCATGTATTGTGATGTTATTGGAATTTACTTACTGTATTTGCATACTCACTGTGAATGTGTCCGGGAAAATGGCTCTGAGAATTTGGCATTCAACTTAAAACCACAGAAATGTATTTTATGAATATATTGTACAGTGTTGGCCTGATAGAGGTTAATGAGAGGGGCTGGATATCAACACAACCACCTCAGTCTATCAGCAGTTTTCTCAGTGAGAGCACATTGACGATTGACAGACATAAGGAGCTGCGCAACCTCTCACCTCTTTACCAATGACTTGAGAGTGGCTGAAGGACATATAAGGAGCTGTTCAACCTCTCACCCCTTTACCAATGACTTGAGAGTGGCTGAAGGACATATAAGGAGCTGTTCAACCTCTCACCCCTTTACCAATGACTTGAGAGTGGCTGAAGGACATATAAGGAGCTGCTCAACCTCTCTCCCCTTTACCAATGACTTGAGAGTGACTGAAGGACATATAAGGAGCTGTTCAACCTCTCTCCTTTACCAATGACTTGAGAGTGGCTGAAGGACATATAAGGAGCTGTTCAACCTCTCTCCCCTTTACCAATGACTTGAGAGTGGCTGAAGGACATATAAGGAGCTGCTCAACCTCTCCCCCTTTACCAATGACTTGAGAGTGGCTGAAGGACATATAAGGAGCTGTTCAACCTCTCTCCCCTTTACCAATGACTTGAGAGTGGCTGAAGGACATATACGGAGCTGTTCAACCTCTCACCCCTTTACCAATGACTTGAGAGTGGCTGAAGGACATATAAGGAGCTGTTCAACCTCTCACCCCTTTACCAATGACTTGAGAGTGGCTGAAGGACATATAAGGAGCTGTTCAACCTCTCACCCCTTTACCAATGACTTGAGAGTGGCTGAAGGACATATAAGGAGCTGTTCAACCTTTCACCCCTTTACCAATGACTTGAGAGTGGCTGAAGGACCAATCAGCCCCCATCTATACACAATGTTTTACTAAATGTTTTATAACGTTGTATTTTTCTATGTGTATCTACCTGACCAGGGACTACAGTTAAACTAGCTAGCTGGCTAAATCTGGCACATTTACAGAAATGTTGATTGATGTGCAGTATCCCTGTCAAATACATGTTGTACATGTCAATTAAAAGGAATGTATTGTGACTTAGAATGTTGTTTAACAATATGGAAAAAAGCAATAAAGTCAATCGGTGGTGGTGGGGGCAGGGTAAGAGTCTGTTGGGTGGTGGGGGCAGGGTAAGAGTCTGTTGGGTGGTGGGGGCAGGGTAAGAGTCTGTTGGGTGGTGGGGGGCAGGGTAAGAGTCTGTTGGGTGGTGGGGGCAGGGTAAGAGTCTGTTGGGTGGTAGGGGCAGGGTAAGAGTCTGTTGGGTGGTGGGGGCAGGGTAAGAGTCTGTTGGTGGTGGGGGGCAGGGTAAGAGTCTGTTGGGTGGTAGGGGCAGGGTAAGAGTCTGTTGGGTGGTGGGGGCAGGGTAAGAGTCTGTTGGGTGGTGGGGGCAGGGTAAGAGTCTGTTGGCTGGTGGGGGCAGGGTAAGAGTCTGTTGGCTGGTGGGGGGCAGGGTAAGAGTCTGTTGGCTGGTGGGGGCAGGGTAAGAGTCTGTTGGGTGGTGGGGGGCAGGGTAAGAGTCTGTTGGTGGTGGGGGCAGGGTAAGAGTCTGTTGGGTGGTGGGGGCAGGGTAAGAGTCTGTTGGCTGGTGGGGGCAGGGTAAGAGTATGTTGGCTGGTGGTGGGGGCAGGGTAAGAGTCTGTTGGCTGGTGGTGGGGGCAGGGTAAGAGTCTGTTGGCTGGTGGTGGGGGCAGGGTAAGAGTCTGTTGGCTGATGGGTGATGGTGGGGGCAGGGTAAGAGTCTGTTGGGTGGTGGGGGCAGGGTAAGAGTCTGTTGGGTGGTGGTGGGGGCAGGGTAAGAGTCTGTTGGGTGGTGGGGGGGCAGGGTAAGAGTCTGTTGGGTGGTGGGGGCAGGGTAAGAGTCTGTTGGGTGGTGGGGGGGGCAGGGTAAGAGTCTGTTGGGTGGTGGTGGGGGCAGGGTAAGAGGCCGTTGGGTGGTGGTGGGGGGCAGGGTAAGAGGATGTTGGGTGGTGGTGGGGGCAGGGTAAGAGTCTGTTGGGTGGTGGTGGGGGCAGGGTAAGAGTCTGTTGGGTGGTGGTGGGGGGCAGGGTAAGAGTATGTTGGGTGGTGGTGGGGGCAGGGTAAGAGTCTGTTGGGTGGTGGTATAAATGTTAGTTTGAGAGTGTTCAGCCCCATGACCACGATCAGTGCCAAGTGGTGGAATAAGGGAACTGCTTGTCAAGCGTAGAATGGGGAATATACTGTATGTTGAAAATGTGTTTTATTGTGAGAGTAATAATGACATTATTTTATTTATTTAATTGTATTGACATTGTGAGTTCATGCAACGTCTTGACAGGCAAAATATAATTTGACCACATCGGTGCATTTGTAACGATAATAATCCATATAAAGTACAGTCATTTGTTAAATTAGAGGTACGTGTGAAAGTGAAAATATTGTGTAAATCCTATAAAAGACTGAGACAGGGGCGGTGTGTTCATTAGGGCGATATGGGCGACGCACTGCCAAACGGGAAAAGGAAGGGATTTTTTTTCTAATCAATTATATCACGGCAACAGTAGTTCAGTGTTCTAATCTAGACGTTTGATCTGCCACTAAATGTCCAATCAGGCTAAAGTCGTGCTTCAAATGTCCCTCGCCCGCTTTTGGGGCGATTTCAGTCAGGTTGAAAATCGCCCAGAAGTCTCTCATAGCCTCTAATGTAAAATATTTTTTTTCAAATATCAGAGCTTTCAATACAATCTCTATGGGTTTCTGAGGGCTTGCACTTACGCGTCGTCATAC
Organism: Coregonus clupeaformis; assembly: GCF_020615455.1. Lineage (NCBI taxonomy): Eukaryota > Metazoa > Chordata > Actinopteri > Salmoniformes > Salmonidae > Coregonus > Coregonus clupeaformis. Next base: position 34,644 of record NW_025534256.1, read on the forward strand.
GTAACGTAACCATGAACGTAACTAAGAAACTACTCTTTCACCCTGAAGGCGGCACGGCAGACAGCACCGCTTGGACAGCGACTGGTGTAACCGACATGCACCATCTTTCAGAAAAGATTAAGAAAATGAGCTGTCAAAGACCCACATGGATAGCTGTTTGAGATTGTCTGCTTTGGGGAGAGTGAATATATTTACTACGACACTAGCTGTCCGCCGCCACAACGATGAGGTTAGCAACAGCAGAGTCGTGAACACTGTCTACGAGAATCGAGACGACCTCATAGAATGTTTTGAAGCCATCCGGGACGGGTTCATTCATTCACGGGTTCATTCACATAGACAACAATACTGTACAAAGCCAACAAACACATTGGTCTGTTTGCCTTCAGGGACTCCTCTCAACAGCAGCTGCAAGAAGCAACAGGAGCCAAAAGACCCAGAACAGCTTTGAGAGAAGAGGAGAAGCAGAGGCTGTCTGAAGAGGTCTGCAACACCATCCTGGATCACACCAAAGAAAGGTTCTCTTTCTCTGGCCACCTTGTGAGTGCTACCTTACTGCAAGCAGACATGTTTGAAAGGTACTGCCATTCAAAAAATAAAAAATCTGTTCATGTTCATTTTTACAAATCTATACAATTGGCCAGAATATGGTTGTTCATATTTACAAATCTATACAATTGGCCAGAATATGGTTGTTCATTTTTACAAAGCCATACAGATAGCTGTGTTTACCTTTTCTAGAAATTACTTTCAAATTCTGTTTTCAGGCGAAATGTCTATCACTGTTCATTTTCACAAATCTATACAAGAGGGCAGAATATGGAAGTCTATAAAAATTTCTTATTACCAATAACTTGCATCAATGTTTTCAGTAGCCTCTATCAAAAGCTCCTGCTTGCTTGTTGTGAATTATGCTCAGGTGCACATATTTCCAATTCAACCATGAGGCAAAAAATGTGGTAAAAGCTCTTGTTGATCCTGCAATCTGAACAAATACCAAGATGCTGTATTTTCAGCTGATATTTCATTTGTTTATGGAAATGCATATTGTTTATGCAGTGTTGAGGAATGTGAAAGAACACCCTTGATTATTTTTACTGTGATAACTTATTTTGCTTTTGTAAGCCAACACTTTTGAGATCAGTCAATAAATGCTTCTGGTATTGACTTATATGCTGCCCCTGTCTTCATGTTGTTGCTGGACATATCTTTTAAAAAATGTGTGTAGGTCACCTAAATCGTCAGAAAAATTGCCCCCCCTGAGAATTTTTTCAGGAGCCGCCACTGGACTGAGATAATGGAAATCCAATGAGAGATGGCTGATCTGCTCTGTTGGAAAATCTGGCAAAGCAGCATTTCACAGAGAGCACGTTTTTAGAGACAGGTGGGACTTTTTAGCAGAAAGTACAGATTGGCTCAACAGATATCGTTTCCCAAAACCAATCTTATAGGATCATTGCGAGGATTTAAGACCTACTTTAGAAAGGCAAACCCATGCCATTCGGGTGCGCGTCAAAGTGTTATCCATCCTCGGGTTTTTGGCAACAGGGCACTTTTTCAGCCGGAGCTTGCTGATCGGCCAGCGGCATCTCACATCCCTCGATGAGCCAATGTTTTGGATGCAATCATCAGCAAAACGTACTGTAACATACAATTTCCACCATCGCGCAACAGGTTAAGAGGGGTTTCTTTGCCATCAATGGGTTCCCAAATACGAACGGAGAAATAGACGGCCCCCACATCGCCATAAAAGCACCATCCCAAAACGAGTTCAACTAGGCTATGTGAACAGAGAAGGCTTCTACTCTTAATGAGCAGGTGATAGGTGATGTTATGTGCAAAAGACGCTACTGAATGTGGTGGCCAGGTGGAAAGCACGACTTGTTCATTCAGCAGAACCTTTTGGTTGTATTAAATATCTTTCACTAGCACCTCTATTTCAGTCTAGGAAACGTTTTTTCTTAGCTTTTGTTGTTTCATTTCATTGTAAGGCTTTGTACATTCCCCACGGGCTTTAAAGGGATGATTTTGACCATATCTGGTTAATTAGGGGCGTTTCTAAATGCTAAATAGCCAAAGTAATACACAAGAGCTGAGGCTGAGAACAACTGGTATTTATCAATGGCGACCTCCTACGTTTGCGTCATATGATTGGTTGATACATCACACTTTTTCTATGCATACAAACATTCAAAATAGCGTTTATAAGTAGTATTTTAGATAGTTTCTACACAATATTTATAAATTGATAAATGTGCAAGCACAAAAGCATTGAGATGTATAAACTTGGCGCATTCATGTTTGCAGTTATAAATCAGACCTGTTGTAAAACGGTGCCTGCGTGAACCAGCGTTATAACTCCACCCATCATCAATCTTTTATGGTGACAATAATGCCCTTATTTGCTGTATACTTTGGAAGGATTGGAATTAGGCCCAGACAGTATATCTAAAGGAAATATCCATGGCGAACTTTATCAAATGTCTTTGAAGGTGTTGGCAGAATGTTTTCTTTTACAGTGACATTTGCTGTAGGCCTTTCTGACCTATCTAATAGGCCCAATTAAATGAGAAATGCGCATGGTAATTTGTTGTATGGCTACATCGGGAATATGAACTCATCATGGCCAGAAAAGGTGAGGAATTTATTATGCAATGATTATGATAATGTATTATGTTTGTAAATGAAATATTTTCTACGCAATAAATGTCACATTACATCATTCAGTCGCCTACAAACGTCAATGGAAAAGGTGAATCGTCTGTTCTAACGTTAAACTGCGCTTCGGATCGGATCGCATAGAGCAAAATAGGCTGCTGGAAATACTGTAGCTGATCTATTTACTACTGTGAAGTGGGTCCTACTAAATGAGAGATGGGACGAATGGTAGCCAATCCGAACTTGTTGTTGGCCTATAGGCTATTTTGTGAGTATAGGCTTTGTTCTGCAATAACAGGCAGTGTATGCCTATTTCTAATTATTTTAGAATGTAAAGATACATTGATTTTCACTAGCAGCAAATTATTGCATCTTGTTATTAACCTTTTTATTGTTATGAATAAGCGTGCCCATCATATCCATTTACATAAAATACTACTCTACTTGCCTTCTTGCAATGCAATACTTCAACCACTAGAAACTGTGTATAGGCATGGTCAAAAAATTGCAGGAAGGTGAGTGTGTCTGTCTGTGTGTCTGTGTGTCTGTGTGTCTGTCTGTCTGTCTGTCTGTCTGTGTGTCTGTCTGTCTGTCTGTCTGTCTGTGTGTCTTCACATATTTCTATATTTCTTAATTCCATTCTTCTACTTTTAGATTTGTGTGTATTGATGTGTATTGTTAGATACTACTGCACTGTTGCTACTAGGCTACTTTTGCCTTATTAATATGCAAGACTTCAACCACTAGAAACTGTGCGCACGCATGGTCTAAAGTTTGCAGCAAATTCTCATGTCAAGTTCAATTTTTTATAAATGACAACATTTGCGTGAAAAGTGGCACATGCATGTTTTGTTGCATATTTTGTGTGTAGGCAACGTTTATAAATGAGACCCCTGGTATTATAGAGCAAAATACTTGGAATAGCTGATCTATTTACTGCTGTGAAGTGGGTCCAATTAAACGAGAGATGGTTGGAACAGTAACCTTGTAGGTCTATATGCTACCACGTGAGTATGAAACCATCACAGAAAAGGTGAGGAATTTATTATGCAATGATCATGGAAACGAAATAAATAATAGCCTAGGAAATAAATTATTTTAAAATGCAAAGAAACGAAATATATTTTATCTCTAACGGAAAATGATTGCATCTTGTTATCAACCTTTTTATTGTTATGAATAAGCTTGTCCATCATATTCTCCATTTACACTAAATACTAATCGACTTGCCTGTGTGTGATGATTTTGCGGATACACGCTGTGTTGGTATTTACATACGTGTGTGTTTTGGACGTGTGTTTGCCAGACCTTACCGAAATAATATTTGTTTTCTTTCTGGACGCCAGCAGGTATTGAACTAACCTCTTGTAGTCCTCCTCCTCCTCAGACTCCTCCTCCTCCTCCTCCTCCCCAGACTCCTCCTCCTGACCAGACTCCTCCTCCTCCTCCTCCTCAGACTCCTCCTCCTCCTCAGACTGCTCCTCCTGTACAGACTCCTCCTCTTCCTGCTCAAACTCCTCCTCCTCCTGCTCAGACACTCCTCAGACACCTCCTCCTGCTCAGACTCCTCCTCCTCCTCAGACTCCTCCTCCTCCTCAGACTCCTCCTCCTCCTCCTCAGACTCCTCCTCCTCTCTTTAGACAGGGCTCCAGATGTTGTAGTAACAACCTCCCCCTGACTCTGGAAGACCACATGCTAAGCTGGAGTTAGTAGAACATGTTGTCCCAAATGGAACCCTATTCCCTTTATAGTGCACTACTTTAGACCTGTCTCTGTGTGCGTCTGTCTGTCTGTCTGTCTTCACAGTGTTCGTTGTCTCTTCCACCACCATCTTCCTGTCTACCTGTCCAGACTGTTATCTGACCCAGACTACAACCACCATCCATGGACACACCTACACCTCTCTGGAAATCTCCAGTAACAACCGAATTGAATCATATTGAATGGATTGGAATTGAATTGATTGGACTCTGTTGAATTGAATTGAATGGATTGGATTCAGTTTAATTGAATTGGATTGAACTGAATAAAATAAAGAAATGAGTCATGTAATTCACTAAATGAAGTCATGTGTATTCACTATAATGACTTAATGTTCCAGGTAAGTGAAGGGAGCTCACCACTGCTGAACTGGGTGACTTTAAGAGACAGGTTGACTGTCTCAACATGCCACCTGCCATGTTCATCAACCCCAAGACAGGTTTGTTGACATCTTGACCCAGTCTCTACAGTGCAACTGACAAGTGCTGTGGCTCAAAACTGACACAGAATGGTTCTGCCTCAGAATGGCCCCTGTGTGTGAGAATTCATAATTGAAAAATATATTGAGAAAGGTTGGTAAACCAATACATAGTCAGGGTTGGGGTCAATTTCATTTAAATTCCAGTCAATTCAGGAAGTAGACTGAAATTCTAATTCCAATTCTCCTCAATTCTTTTCAATTAAGACAATTTGGCATTGGAATTTGGTTAACTTTCTGACTGGACTGGAATTAAAATGAAATTGACCCAAACCATGTACATAGTCGCTATGAAAATATACATGATATTTTTAGTAAAAAGGTAAATATAGTGTTTATTATCCTGTGGTCTGTGTGGATGTGTGTGGGTGTCGTGTGTCTATTGTGTGTGCGTTGTGTGTGTGTGTGTGTGTGTGTGTGTGTGTGTGTGTGTGTGTCCTGTTGGCCTTCATGGAGATAGATTCAGTCCAAATGATGATGAGAATCCCAGATTATCTCATTGAGAAGTCAATCTACCTGGGTGTCTTGGATGTTGGAAATGTTAAAAGGTTCAGTGGGGAAACTAGTAGACTGGATTACTGGAAAGTTTTATGAGACATTTGCCTGGTTGCAAAAACGCTGATAGTTTGTCTAATTTCAGTTTGTGTGACAAAACATGCTACCATCTTAACTGCTGAGAAATAACTGTTTGAAGCTGGTGTACAAAACAGAAAGTCAAAAGATGCCAAAACGAAACTTAATGAGGTAATCGGCAGTTGCTAAATCCATTTTTTGACTTATAAATTAATGATACAGTATGTACCCATTGATTCTTGAAGAATCTAACTTATAAATGCCTCATGAGCTCAGTTCAACTGTCATACCCCATCAGAACCCAGAATCTAACTTATAAATGCCTCATGAGCTCAGTTCAACTGTCATACCCCATCAGAACCCAGAATCTAACTTATAAATGCCTCATGAGCTCAGTTCAACTGTCATACCCCATCAGAACCCAGAATATAACTTATAAATGCCTCATGAGCTCAGTTCAACTGTCATACCCCATCAGAACCCAGAATCTAACTTATAAATGCCTCATGAGCTCAGTTCAACTGTCGTACACCATCAGAACCCAGAATCTAACTTATAAATGCCTCATGAGCTCAGTTCAATTGTCTTACCCCATCAGAACCCAGAATCTAACTTATAAATGCCTCATGAGCTCAGTTCAACTGTCATACCCCATCAGAACCCAGAATTGAACTTATAAATACCTCATGAGCTCAGTTCAACTGTCATACCCCATCAGAACCCAGAATCTAACTTATAAATGCCTCATGAGCTCAGTTCAACTGTCATACCCCATCAGAACCCAGAATCTAACTTATAAATGCCTCATGAGCTCAGTTCAACTGTCGTACCCCATCAGAACCCAGAATCTAACTTATAAATGCCTCATGAGCTCAGTTCAACTGTCATACCCCATCAGAACCCAGAATCTAACTTATAAATGCCTCATGAGCTCAGTTCAACTGTCGTACCCCATCAGAACCCAGAATCTAACTTATAAATGCCTCATGAGCTCAGTTCAACTGTCGTACCCCATCAGAACCCAGAATCTAACTTATAAATGCCTCATGAGCTCAGTTCAACTGTCATACCCCATCAGAACCCAGAATCTAACTTATAAATGCCTCATGAGCTCAGTTCAACTGTCATACCCCATCAGAACCCAGAATCTAACTTATAAATGCCTCATGAGCTCAGTTCAACTGTCATACCCCATCAGAACCCAGAATCTAACTTATAAATGCCTCATGAGCTCAGTTCAACTGTCATACCCCATCAGAACCCAGAATCTAACTTATAAATGCCTCATGGTCATGTGATGAGGATAACAGACTGTCTCATTGAGAAGGCAGACACCTGCGTTTTACACGGGAAGCCCAATTCTGATATGTTTCCTGTTAATTGGCAAAATAAGATGATCTGATTGGTCAAAAGCCAATGAGTGAAAGAAAATAACCCAGATTTGGTCAGCCTGTGTAAACACAGCCATAGGGACCTGTAAAGTCCACACTGAAGTTGTACAACTGATGTAGGACTACAACGTGTCAGTTAGTTCATTAACAAATAATGACTTCATTTGAATGACATTATTCTGGCTCATCCTTTTTCAAAGCTCTCCTCCAGGGCCCCCAGGAGGTGCATGTTTTAGTTTTTGGTCCTAGAACTAACACCTTAGATTCAACTAATTAACTTTATCATCAAGCCTTTGATTTTTTTTGTATCGGGTGTGTTAGTGCTAGGGCCATTTTATTTTGTATCTACCTGCCCAGGGACTACAGTTGAAAACTAGCTAGCTGGCTAAATCTGACACCTTTACTGAAATGTTGATTGATGTGCAGCATCCCTGTCAAATACATTTCATAGATTAAATTAAAAGGAATGGAATGTATCTATGTGTCTGTCTATCTGTGTATGTGAATTTGTAAAACATGAGGAAAAAAAAAGTGACCCTCCCCTATACCCCAAATTACCCTCACTCCTAGGACAGACCACAGCCTTTAGATATAGAGTTTTAGAAACTGTTCGTTGTTTTGTAAACATTACATGGCAAAGTAGCCAGAAGGTTGTGGATTCGCAGACCACCACGGACAATGGTAGGGGTGAAGAAAAAATAGCTTTTATAAAAGGCATTTCATGCAATTCTTTGTCATTTTACATGACTGGAGACAAGCAGAATCTATTTTAATACCACAACAGAGCATGACAACGAATGAGCGCACGCTGCAACACCGGAGACGTTTTGATTTCTATACAGGCTGTTGTTAAGAAAGAGGATAGTCTAAGTTTTGGAACAGTGCTAAAGTTGTATTTCAACTGTAAAAAATTAAGTACAACAGAACCAGTTACAACTGAACTATTTGATCATCAATGAATTTGCAAAGTCAATGTTTTGTTTCCTTTGTCACACTGGCTGGGGCGGTAGGTGGCTTAGTGGTTAAGAGCGTTGTGCCAGTAACCGAGAGGTTGCTGGTTCTAATCCCCGAGCCGACTAGGTGAAAAATCTGTGGCTGTGCCCTTGAGCAAGGCACTTAACCCTAATTGCTCCTGTAAGTCGCTCTGAATAAGAGCGTCTACTAAATGACTAAAAATTTAAAAACATAGAAAGTTGTAGCACAGCCTCTGAATGTCATAGAGACAAACCAATGATATTCTATATGCAACACAAATCCCTCGTTGTTAGTAGCCTAAAGCGACATTAAAATGAAGGTTGTTTAAGTGAATGAAGCCTACTTAAATCAGCACCCATGCACTGTCCATCTCCGCGGCTGCCGCTTCATGGGTAAGTTATGGAAATTTATGGTTTATTTCTTTATTTACCTGAATTTAAATCAGGGGAGCCCAACTGAAACCAGTGTCTCATTTGTAATGGTGTCTTGAGGACAAAAATTCCATCAACACAACAACAAAAGACAAAGAGAAACTACCAGACAGCTATAAATACATGACATCAGGTTAGATTAGTGTTGAAAATTGCACACTTCAGTGGGACTCATTTAACAACAGAGTTTTAAACTGCCCTATCAGCACCTGGGAATCCAGATGGATTCGAATCATCGAATTGGTGATTCGTTTTGTATTCCATAACTGTGGTGCGTTAAAACTAAAGGCAGATTTACCAAAAAATTTGTAGAGACAAGCGGGACCCCAAGAGTTAACCAAACTTGCGAACGGGTTTGGTATCTCATGTTGTTATATTTCAACAGGGAAGTGAGGTATGTTGGAAGCTTGTGGACAAGAGCTCTGTAAACAAGAAGGGAGTAATGAAGTGATCTATGGGATTTTAGTGAGGACCAGCCAACCTTTTGATACAGGATGCAGCGATGTGTATTAAAACTATCACCTGTGATAAAGTGAAAGGCGCTATGGTAGACGGCATCCAAGTGTTTAAGAGTAGTGGCTGCTGCATTCTGGTAAATGGAGTCACCGTGGTCAAGAACTGGAAGGAAAGTTGACAGCACAATCTGCTTCCTGCTGTTAATAAAAAAAGAAGCCCACTTTAAAATCTTAGCTTTTTAACTAGCTCATCAGTATGTTTTTTAAACGTTAGATCTTTATCAACCCAAGCGTCAAATGAGTGAAAGTAGCCCATCTAATTTCAATAAAGGATTTTAATACATAGACCAGTAGTATTTATATAAATTGTAAAGAGAGGTCAATAACTCTGATAAATAGCTTCATTATGGGGCAACAAAACATATTGTTTTTATTCATATCAATTACAGCAGTAGCGAGCTTACCTCCTGTCTTCCTTCTCATGTTCACGTACTCCCTCTCAAACTGAACAGGAAGTAAGTAAGACTAGTCCGCGCACACAGATATTTTTTAAACCTTTTTTTAAATGTATTTTTCCGTTAGAAGCCTTTGACTCGCCTCCTGAAGTCCCACGGTACACAGCACATCCATTGATTAGGAAGCACACCAGGGTTTACATCAGCAAGAGCAGGGTAGGACAGGGCTCATGATTGGGATAACCTATCCATTGCACTGTGTAACACTGTATACACCATCCCAGCAGCAGTGCAAAAACTCGGAAAAGGAAGTACATTTTCTTAGAAATGGAACTTGGCGCTGTTCTTCTCCGAGCATTCTCTTCCTATAGCCTTAGGCCTACAGTAGAGGCCATGGATCATGTGATTGAGACCAAGCGAAAGAGCATGACCCTCCCCCATTGTGAACAATTGCGTGCATTTCGACCACTCCCTAATTTAATTAAATCATGAAATACAAAATATAAATCGACTTTTACTAGATAGAATATGAACGTATCGGCTGGATACTTGCCTTAAGTGTATGGAGACTTTACATGACCTAAATATCAATATATAATAGGCTATAAACCTATGAGTATTTTTGGTGAGCCGGTTCATTTGACTCCGTTCACATAAGAGAGCCATCATTTGGCTCCCAAATGGCTCTTCATTTAAAATGCTTAATTGCAAATCTACAATATAAAGGTCAAACGGTAGACTACCATTACATCAGATAGTGAAATGCGCGTTCAAATAAATGTTTACCTGGATAAATTATTAGATCACCTGCTTAAAAAATAAAGTTTATTTTTAACACACTACAAACATAAGCCTGGAGCAGAATGACGCGCTCTCCCCACTATTTCCTGTTTCTGCAGTAAGGATTCACCCTCTTTAGATAATTATTGTGTAACTTATCTGCGGGTGATCGTTGTTTTGAGCTCAAAAAGCACCTCCTGGCTGCATGTAAATCAAGGAGAACAAATTAACGGCTCTTTCACCGATGCAATTCGATTCCCGACGTTCGTATACGGAAGTAGAGGAAGTAAAGGACGTTGTCGTCGAAGAAACATGTTTAAGAGGTTTGTAGCGTTCTTGTACAATTTAATGTAGACTATTATTTATTGAGAAGTTATGCTATCATAAAGAGAGAGATGATTTAGGGGGTAAGAGTTATTACAATATTGATTTCAGCTTCCGTGAATGATAATTTAGGCTAATTAACATTGGTGTTAGTGATCAGCCTAATCGATAAGATCGAATGTGATGTGAAAGGCTACAGGGCTATGATTATGGGTATTATTGTTATTGGCGATTGACAGCACATTATCGTGATAATTATCCGCGTGAAAGACTTTGGAAACGGCGCACTTTCACTTCCTGAAAGAAGACGTGCATCGGAATTATGTAAAGCTGTCCACTAAATAAAATAGTATGTCTCGTCAAGTAAAAGTGACGTGCAACAATGTGCATAGAAACTATTTAAATGTAGGGCTAAATCAAATTTTAAGTTTAAAGCTTTCTGGTGACGGAACAGAAAGGCGGTGGTCCGTTTGGCGCAGGTGCGCTCGATATAATTTACCGGCTCACGTACGCGCATTGTTAACCACAGGTTGAATCGGCAGCACACCTTTTCTCTGAATGCAAAACCCCGGTGCCCCGGGCGAGATAAACTGATCGCACCTCAAGGGAACTCAAGCGCTGCATGGGTGTATTCACTAAACCAGGGATGGGCAACTGGCGGACGGCGACCCACCTTTTGTAGTCCCGCGGACCAATAATAAAATACGTTGTTTTGGAACTCAGTCTGGGTCTCAACTTGCTGTTGACCGTTAGAATAATAGAACACACGAGGTGCAATTTCGAAATGTGGTTGTGCCTCAGCAGTCACTCAATTAGCCCATGTCAGCTACATTTGTTTTTAGATTGGTAGGTTACTGAATTACAGACCGCGGGTGGGGACCATTGATCGTCAGTTATCATATTAAAAACGGCAAACATTTGCCTCCACCCTTTGGCAAAATTTGTAGAATTGCATGAAATGAGTTAGAAAATTGCGAAATATTCTCTCCGCCCTCATGGCGAAATGTGTAGAATTGCAGGAAATTAGTTAGAAAATTGCGAAATATTCTCTCCGCCCTCATGGCGAAATGTGTAGAATTGCAGGAAATGAACATGAAAACTATTATGGATGTGGGTACGCAGAGACACTGCGGCACCCCATGATGAGTTCTGTTTTTTTTTGTGGCACCCACCCCCATCAAAGTTGCCCATCCCACCACTAGGGACCTACCAGAATTTGTCCAATAGAAAGTCTAGTTGTTGAAACATTTTGCTACGGTTTGGTACGGTGTTCACTAACGAGTACACCCAAGCTCAGGCACTATCAAATGCACTTGCCAGACAAACAAACTTTTCCATCATTGGACATTTTTCTGCATGAGGTAATTTCCATGTAAAAGGACCCATGAGCACCATGTGAAGGTCATAGGAGAATATCAAATTGGGTATCAAATGAAAGCTTAAGAGTCTGTGTTTTGGGGAAATCAGAAGGCATAGATACATTTTTTCAACCATTTTCCATCTTAAAAATGATGTATAAGTAATAGGTCTTCGAAAACATCTACCAGAAAAGTCTAAAAAGGTATTAGAAATACATCAAAACACAATAATGTTAAAGTGAAGACCCCTAATAGCCAACTAATAGCAACACTTATATTTAGTTTTGGATAAATTATTTGCCTTCTGTAAGTTTTTAAGAAACATTGCCTTGTAATTCCGTTACCACAAAAACACACACAGTATATTTAAGATATTTTCTAATTTCTCTCCTCATCAGGAGGGAGGATAATGAAAGTTCACAGACGTAACAAGTAAAAGTAGATGTAACAATTAGGTAGTGTTTTTACTGATATACATTTTTATTTGTGAAATTATTAACTGATTAAAACTCGTAATTATGTTACCAAATCTGAACCTAAAATAATACAATAATTAAGAAACCCATTTGAAAAACTAAAACTATACTGAAACTATTATCATTGACTCAAAAACTATAATAAAATAAAAACAATCATAAACTATGTTCAGTTAGTTTTTTTTCCTTCTATACTTTGGGGCAAAAAATCTAATGGGGTTTTCAAGCTTCTGAATCTGTCTGGTAAATGCTGCCAGGAGATGGCAATGTTTCAAATAGGCCTAGCTTGTTCATCAGTAGTCTCTCTAGACAGCCTCCCACAATGTACCAATGTTCCTAAATACAAGCAAAGATTGTCTATTATATTGAGAAGATACTCAAGTGACCGCTCTAACAATGGAAATGCATGTCCTCAAAGATGGAAGGCAGGCGGGAGGATGCATGTCCTCAAAGATGGAAGACAGGCGGGAGGATGCATGTCCTCAAAGATGGAAGGCAGGCGGGAGGATGCATGTCCTCAAAGATGGAAGGCAGGCGGGAGGATGCGAGAGCCGATGGGACCATCTAGCCAATGAGAGGGCAGATATGTGTTTGAACAACAGGCCATAGAGATAAAGGGACTCATCTTTGTATCTGTGCCATTATAGCATCTGGGACAGCATGGGCAGAGCCATTCAGGCTATCTCCATTTTAAAATAGTACATTTTCTTCTTCTTCATTGGCTGATCGCTCCCAACTCAATGTCCATGCTAAAACTGGTTATATCCCTGATGAGTCCTCTATTTCTATGGCAACAGGCACAACAGGCCTACAGCTCTATCTAGTGGTTGCGTTGGGGACAACAGTTGTATATTTCCCTATGGGGAAAATGAATGGGAAAGAATAGGGGTTTTGGGATAAACGCTGAAAATATGGTCAGAGGTTAACAAAGGCTTAGTAGATCAAATCAAATGTTATTTGCCGCATGCGCCGAATACATCAGGTTGTTGACCTTACAGTGAAATGCTTACTAACAAGCCCCTTAACCAACAATGCAGTTTGATAAATTTTTTGTTATTTAAAGGGACCCCTTATCCAGAGCGAGACTTAGGAAGGGGGGTAGTTCTCTAAGATTTTTTCCTGTTAGGGAAACCTTTGTTACAAGCTCTTGTCTTGTTCTATGAGATATCAATCAGTTAACATGACCTTTATGAATTATGAAGCCTTTGTGTTTAATTTTTTTAAAAATCTGATTACATAAATGCTTCAAATTTCACAAAATGGCGTTAGCTGATGAAGATGATCTCATAGAACAAAACGTATAAGATCTTCTAAGCCTGTGTTTACCACAGACCTTATTGACAGCCTTTTATCCAACCACACTACATCAATTCCATTCATTTCCCCATAGGCTTTGTCCAATGAACCATGGTGGAGTTAGTACCTACAGAAATACACTATTACTATTGCTCTCTATTGGTAGAGAGGTTTGTTATTGGTCCATTAACCAATGTATAATTTAAACCTAACCTGACCTATCGCCTGATATATTACCTTATGTATTACTGCCCCCCAGTGGCAAGAAGTGGCATCCCCCAAAAACATATTTACAGTGCATTCGGAAAGTATTCAGACCCCCTTGATTTTTTTTTCCACATTTTGTTACCTTACAGCCTTATTCTACAATTGATTAAATAGTCCCCCCCCCATCAACAATCTACACACAATACCCCATAATGACAAAGCAAAAACAGATTTTTAGAAATGTTTGCTACTTTATAAAAAATTAAAAACGGAAATATCACATTTACAGCCTTGAGTCTTCTTGGGTATGACGCTACAAGCTTGGCACACTTGTATTTGGGGAGTTTCTCCCATTCTTCTCTGCAGATCCTCTCAAGCTATGTCAGGTTGGATGGGGAGCGTCGCTGCACAGCTATTTTCAGGTCTCTCCAGAGATGTTCGATCAGGTTCAAGTCCGGGCTCTGGCTGGGTCACTCAAGGACATTCAGAGACTTGTCCCGAAGCCACTCCTACTTTGTCTTGGCAGTGTGCTTAGGGTTGTTGTCCTGTTAGAAGGTGAACCTTCGCCCCAGTCTGAGGTCCTGAGCGCTCTGGAGCAGGTTTTCATCAAGGATCTCTCTGTACTTTTCTCCGTTCATCTTTCCCTCAATCCTGACTAGTCTCACAGTCCCTGCTGTTGAAAAACATCCCCACAGCATGATGCTGCCACCACCATGCTTGACCATAGGGATGGTGCCAGGTTTCCTCCAGACGTGACGCTTGGCATTCAGGACAAAGAGTTCAATCTTGGTTTCAACAGACCAGATAATCTTGTTTCTCATGGTCTGAGAGTCTTTAGGTGCCTTTTGGCAAACTCCAAGTGGGCTTTCATGTGCCTTTTACTGAGGAGGGGGCTTCCGTCTGGCCTCTACCATAAAGGCCTGATTGGTGGAGTGCTGCAGAGATGGTTGTCCTTCTGGAAGGTTCTCCAATCTCCACAGAGAAACTCTGGAGCTCTGTCAGAGTGACCATTGGGTTCTTGGTCACCTCCCAAGGCCCTTCTCCCCCGATTGCTCAGTTTGGCCGGACCGCCAGCTCTAGGAAGAGTCTGGGTGTTTCCAAACTTCTTCCATTTAAGAATGATGGAGGCCACTGTGTTCTTGGGGACCTTCAATGCTTCAGACATTTTTCGGTACCCTTCCCGACACAATCCTGTCTCGGAGCTCTACGGACAATTCCTTCGACCTCATGGCTTGGTTTTTGCTCTGATATGCACTGTCAACTGTTGGGACCTTATATAGACAGGTGTGTGCCTTTCCAAATTATGTCCAATCAACTGAATTTACCACAGGTGGACTCCAATCAAGTTATAGAAACATCTCAAGAATGATCAATCGAAACAGGATGCACCTGAGCTCAATGTCTAGTCTCATAGCAAAGGGTCTAAATACTTATTCAAATAAGGTATTTCTGTTTTTTATTTTGAATAAATTTGCACAAAAAAAAACAAAAAACGTTTCACTTTGTCATTATGGGGTATTGTGTGTAGATTGATGAAGATTTTTATTTATTTAATCCATTTTATAATAAGGCTGTAACGTAACAAAATGTTGAAAAAGTCAAGGGGTCTGAATACTTTCCGAATACACTGTAGGCACAGAGTTTCTAACCCCAGAGGCGCAACATTGAGAAAAGAGACCAAACAGACCAGGCCGGGGTTTGAGAAGTCTATGAGAGAAGTGAAAGGTTCTTCAGTAGTTGTTAATCTTCTCTAAATGCAAAGGCACAGCACAGATTAGAGCCAAAGTCTTCAGTAGTTGTTAATCTTCTCTAAATGTAAAGGCACAGCACAGATTAGAGCCAATGTCTTCAGTAGTTGTTAATCTTCTCTAAATGTAAAGGCACAGCACAGATTAGAGCCAATGTCCTGTTGTTACTACAGCCTCGTGAAAGTGACAAAGTGATACGTTTTCATTTTTGTCAAAAACAACTTTATATCGAAGGAGTGCTTTTGATTTTGAAGGCCTGCACATGCACAGTTTGGTGCGAGACGACCATTAGACCAGATGACGTGTTTCTGCGTTGGTTTAGCCAGCCAATGTCGCCATGACATCGCCTACAAGTGTGATGGGGATTTTCTATTGGAGCAGCAGTTTCTGCCTTTCCTCTGTACTGTGTTGTCTTTGCGACAGATAAAACATAACTGGCTCTTAGCCTCCAACATGGATACTTTCTGTCCCTCACACTGAAACTGAAACTAAATCATTTAAAAACAAAAATATAAATGTTTTTGTCAAACTAAAACTGAATAGAAACGAGTAAATCAAGTTTGAAACTAAACTGAATTTCAAATAAATATCGAAATACGAATAGAAGGAACTAATATAAAAACACCAAACTATAATAAGCTTGGTCTGGTGGTCAGATCGAGAGTGTGAACACTGTCTGGACAACCCCTCTCTCTCTCTCTCTCCCTCCCTCTCTCTTCTCTCTCCAGGTAATGTTACCTCTCTCTCTCTCTCTCTCTCTTTGCCTCTCTCTTCTCTCTCCAGTTAATGTTACCCCTCTCTCTCTCTCTCTCTCTCTCTCTCTCTCTCTCTCTCTCTCTCTCTCTCTCTCTTTCTCTCTCTTCTCTCTCCAGGTAATGTTACCCCTCCCTCTCTCTCTCTCTCTCTCTCTCTTCTCTCTCCAGGTAATGTTACCCTCCCTCTCTCTCTCTCTCTCTCTCTCTCTTCTCTCTCCAGGTAATGTCTCCTCTCCCAGCTCTTACTGTCACCTACCCATGAGCCCCCTCTCTTCCCATCTACTGTAACCAGCATCCGCATACACTGAGCACCGACCAACACCGGACTTCCATGGACGTTGAAATTTGGTCAGTCTGCCCTGGCCTTGATTTCAACGTCCACATATACGTAGTTTTTTGGGCCGGCTCGGACCTGCCTTCATTTCAATGTCCGCAGACATAGATTTTTTTGTCCGGACTAAATCTGAACCAATCCTAGACGTCTATGTTTCACGAGTTTGGACAGCACGGTACATATCAGTATAGTACAGTAGATTAGAGTTCAGTACACTAGAGGACAGTATAATGTGGGTCGCAACCCAAATGGTTTTGAATGGGTCACGGGTGTCTGAGTAAAAAAAATATATACACCCCATTTTTTACTGAAGAAATCTTTTGTTTTTGGAAAACGTGGTCGCATAAAAAACTGAGGGAGATTTTACTGTAATTCTGTTACCAAACTTTGCATCTGCAGTTCTTCCAGTTTCTGTGTAAATTGTTTGAACGAGTCCTTGTGCATATACAGTTGTTGTAATAGTAAAACTAAAGCTAAACTTAGAAAATAAATGCTTTTTGTTTGGGATACATTTTAAAGGGATAACTCTGAGTCTCAGTGTAATTCCGTTACCGTAAAATTGCCCATAACAAAGCAATGCGTGTCACCTTGTAGGCTACTACTAAATAAGAACAAGAAGCAGTGGTGTGTAGGCTGTATTCTCTTAAAGGGTTAGGAAGAAATACCTGTCAGCTATTTTAACTGTCTGCAATGTCTACTTGGTAAATGTTTTATAATGTCTTCTACCGTCTTTCAATGTCAACTGGAAAGTTGATGTCTGTAATGTATTTTAGTTGTGTTTGGACCCCAGGAGTTATGGAGTCAGTTAATGGGGATCCAACCAGGTAGACTAGCTGTTGTTATGGAGTCAGCTAATGGGGATCCAACCAGGTAGACTAGCTGTTGTTATGGAGTCAGCTAATGGGGATCCAACCAGGTAGACTAGCTGTTGTTATGGAGTCAGCTAATGGAGATCCAACCAGGTAGACTAGCTGTTGTTATGGAGTCAGCTAATGGGGATCCAACCAGGTAGACTAGCTGTTGTTATGGAGTCAGCTAATGGGGATCCAACCAGGTAGACTAGCTGTTGTTATGGAGTCAGCTAATGGGGATCCAACCAGGTAGACTAGCTGTTGTTATGAAGTCAGCTAATGGTGATCCAACCAGGTAGACTAGCTGTTGTTATGGAGTCAGTTAATGGGGATCCAACCAGGTAGACTAGCTGTTGTTATGGGGTCAGTTAATGGGGGATCCAACCAGGTAGACTAGCTGTTGTTATGGAGTCAGCTAATGGGGATCCAACCAGGTAGACTAGCTGTTGTTATGGAGTCAGCTAATGGGGATCCAACCAGGTAGACTAGCTGTTGTTATGGAGTCAGCTAATGGGGATCTGGTAGGGATCCAACCAGGTAGATTAGCTGTTGTTATGGAGTCAGCTAATGGGGATCCAACCAGGTAGACTAGCTGTTGTTATGGAGTCAGCTAATGGGGATCCAACCAGGTAGACTAGCTGTTGTTATGGAGTCAGCTAATGGGGATCCAACCAGGTAGACTAGCTGTTGTTATGGAGTCAGCTAATGGGGATCCAACCAGGTAGACTAGCTGTTGTTATGGAGTCAGCTAATGGGGATCCAAGTCAAATCAAATCAAATTAATAACACATTGGACTGTGCATGTTTAAATGCAACATGAAGTCTCTGTTTGAACTTTGACCACAGACAGTAAAAGTGTTGTCATTGTTAATGTTCGGAAATATTGACTGTTCTGTTATTTCTTAGTGTAGCTAAGTGAGCTGTGACTCGGAAATGAGTCTCTCTGGGGAGAGGGAGGAGGAGACCACTGCCTCTAAAAGGAGTCTCTCTGGGGAGAGAGAGGAGGGGACCACTGCCTCTAAAATGAGTCTCTCTGGGGGAGAGAGAGGAGGAGACCACTGCCTCTAAAATGAGTCTCTCTGGGGAGAGAGAGGAGGGGACCACTGCCTCTAAAATGAGTCTCTCTGGGGGAGAGAGAGGAGGGGACCACTGCCTCTAAAATGACTCAAGACACCAGTTCTAAGAGGTAAGAGATTAATTGTATAATATACAGTTCTCTTAAAAATATCAAACTAATGAAGAGAAAGTGTTCACAAATTACATCAAATGTAGGCCTATATCATTCATTTAAAAGGCCAAAACCGATTTACCAATTGCAGACTGTAGCTTTATAAAGAAACATCAGGACTTCTATGAGTTCAGCTATACACTTGTTGAAATGATGTAGATGAGGTATTGATGAGATATTGATGAGGTGATCTGCCTCCCTGTTTTGTTCAGTGTCCAGAAGCCCAGAGCAGAGTCACCTGCCCCCAGCCTGCTATCAATGAAGAGTGATCAGCCACCTGCTTTCAGCCAGGAACCATTACCAGATGACAATAAGGAAGTGGAGAGTTTGGACAGTGAGGATGCATTAAAGATCACACACAACCTTCTGGACAGAAGAAGTAAGACTGTGTTTCATACAATATTACAAAGAACGGTACAAAGGCCCCTCTAAAACAACACACACACACACACACACACACACACACACACACACACACACACACACACACACACACACACACACACACACACATGCATGCATTTATGAGTCCCAACTCTCATTGTTTTCCTACAGGTCAAACTCTTCTGACAGTCCAACAAGACATTAAGGCTAAACTGAAACACAAGTATCAACACATATCTGAAGGAATTGGACACCATGGAAACCAAAGTCTGTTAAAGGACATCTACACAGAGCTCTACATCACAGAGGGTGGAAGTGGAGGGGTCAATAATGAACATGAGGTGAGACAGATAGAGATGGCATCCAAGAAACAAACCACACAAGAGACACCAATCAAATGCAACGACATCTTCAAGCCTTTACCTGGACAAGACAAACCTATCAGAACTGTGCTGACAAAAGGAATCGCTGGCATTGGAAAAACAGTCTCTGTGCAGAAGGTCATCCTTGACTGGGCAGAGGGAAAAGCAAATCAGGACGTTCATTTCATGTTTCCTCTTCCTTTCCGTGATCTGAACCTGAAAAAGGACCAATACAGTCTGATGCAACTTCTTTCCCACTACTTCTCAGAGCTGAAAGAGATTGACAGCATTGAAGATGGGGAAACCAAAACTGTTTTCATTTTTGATGGTCTGGATGAGTGTCGACTTCCTCTAGACTTCAAAAACAATGAGAGGTGCTGTGATGTCACGAAGCCAACCTCAGTGGACGTGCTGCTGACAAACCTCATCAAGGGGAATCTGCTTCCCTCTGCTCTCCTCTGGATAACCTCACGGCCTGCAGCAGCCAATCAGATCCCTCCTGAGTGTGTTGACCAGGTGACAGAGGTACGAGGGTTCAATGATCCACAGAAGGAGGAGTACTTCAGGAAGAAAATCACAGATCAGAATCTGGCCAATGAAATCATCAAACACATGAAGACATCAAGGAGCCTCCACATCATGTGCCACATGCCAGTCTTCTGTTGGATATCAGCCACTGTCCTTGAGATGATGCTGAAAGAGGCAGAGAAGGATGAAGTCCCCAAAACTCTGACCCAGATGTTCACACACTTCACGCACATCCAAATCATTGTGAAGAACAAGAAGTACAACAAAGCCACAGAGACAAACCCAAAGGAACTGTCTCAGTCAGACAAAGAGATGATCCTGAAACTGGCAAAGCTGGCTTTCCAACAGCTGCAGAAGGGCAACCTGATATTCTATGAGGAGGACCTGAGAGAGTGTGGCCTTGATGTCACAGAGGCATCAGAGTACTCAGCATTGTGTACAGAGATCTTTAAAGAAGAATCTGGGCTGAACCAAGAGAAGGTCTACAGCTTTGTGCATCTGAGCATGCAGGAGTTTCTAGCAGCAGTGCATGCTTTAGAATCATGTCTGGACAAGAAGGAAAATGTTTTTTCCACCACTAGTGAGGATGAAGATGAGGAGTCAATCCAGTTGTCTGACTTACACAGGAGAGCAGTGGACCAGGCCTTGAAGAGTGAGAATGGACACCTGGACCTGTTCCTCCGCTTCCTTCTGGGTCTCTCACTGGAGTCCAATCAGAATCTGTTACGAGGCCTTCTGACACAGACAGGAAGTACAACACAGAGCAATGAGGAAACAGTTGAGAGAACAGTCAGGTACCTTTCAGACAAGATCAAAAGGGAATCCTCACCACAAAGGATCATCAACTTGTTCCACTGTCTGAATGAACTTGGTGCCAACTCTCTAGTTGAAGACATGCAAACCTCCCTGCGATCAGGAACTCTTTCAGAAACAGAGCTAGAACCTGACCAATGTTCAGCCCTGGCCTACCTGTTACTGATGTCAGAGGAGGTGCTGGAGGAGTTTGACCTGAAGACATACACCACATCAGAGACAGGTTATCAGAGGTTGCTGCCGGTAGTGAAAACCTGCAAGAGAGCACTGTAAGTTCTGTTATTGAGTTGATGTATACATTATCATTATTCTGAAGGATTTGTATATCTAACAGATGATCTCCTCTCTCCAGACTGGATCGCTGTGAACTCACATATGAATCCTGTGAGACTCTGGCTTCAGCTCTGCAGACACCAAACTCCCCCCTGAGAGAACTGGACCTCAAATACAATGACCTGGGAGACAGAGGAGTGGAGCTGCTCTGTGTTGGACTAACCAGTCCACTCTGCAACATACAGACACTAGTGTGAGTTAACTTTCTTCAGTATGAGTTATTATGTGGATGTTTTAAACATTTGTTAATCATGTGCTCTTCTGCCCTCTAGTCTAGGTCAGTGTGGTCTGACAGAGGGTTGCTGTTCAGATCTGGCCTCAGTCCTGAGTTCACCCAACTCACAACTGAAACAACTGGAGCTGAGAGACAATGACCTGCAGGACTCAGGAGTTACACTGCTGTCTGCTGGACTGGAGGATCCAGACTGTAAACTACACACACTGGGGTAAGTACAGCTGTTTCAGTCAGGTCGGTACTGAGCTTAGTAAAACAAAAATCTAATGTTTCATCACAATGTTTGTGTCATGGACAAATATATGGGTGTCCTACAATATGATTGACACCAGTCCACCAACCTAGACAGCTGTTGTGTCTCTCTGTAGGCTGTCTGGCTGTCTGGTCACAGAGGAGGGCTGTGCTGCTCTGTCTTCAGCTCTGAGGTCAAACCCCTCCCACCTGAAAGAGCTGGACCTGAGCTACAATCACCCAGGAGACTCTGCAGGGGGACTGCTTTCAGCTGCTCTGGTGGATCCCACAGATAAACTGATGAAGCTGAAGTAAGTCAGAATAGATGTCCTAATAGTGTGAGCAGTGGTTGTGTCCTATGTAGTGTAGTAGGTTCAGTAACATGAGGACATGATGGTAGAATACAGGGGACGTTTACCCAGCAGGCTTAGCACTCCAACACAGCATACATCATCACCACATGAATACTCTTCTTCTGCATCTCTGATATCCTGTTGGAATTGTACTCTGTTCTGTATGCAGTAGGTAGGAAAGAATACCTGAATGTCTCTAGTAATGAATTGTACTCTGTTCTGTATGCAGTAGGTAGGATAGAATACCTGTATGTCTCTAGTAATGAATTGTACTCTGTTCTGTATGCAGTAGGTAGGATATAATACCTGTATGTCTCTAGTAATGAACTTGGATAGTGCACCAGAACACAACAATATGGTTTAAATGTTGACTGCTGTATTAGGTCTTTGTCAGTCAATAACCTGTTTCTCCTACAGTGTGGATCATGGTGGAGAGTTCAGGCTGAAATCAGGGCTGAGGAAATGTAAGTCTCTTCAATCCTAATTAACTACATATTCAGAACTACAGTAACATAGTAACTAATCAATACTTGTTCTCTACCTACAAAACAACATTTTATATGAAGATGTGGTTTGATTAAACTCTCCTTTTGTCTACAGATGCCTGTCATCTCACCCTGGACCCAAATACAGCAAACCCACACCTGATACTGTCTGAGGGGAACAGGAAGGTGACACGGGTGGAGGAGAAGCAGCATTATGAAGACCATCCAGACAGATTTGACAGTCTTCCCCAAGTTCTCTGCAGAGAAGTCTTATCTGGATCTCGTTATTACTGGGAGGTGGAGAAGGATGGTGACTGGGCTGGCATTGGTGTGGTGTACAAAGGAATACAGAGGAAGGGAGAGGATGACAGTTGTATTGGATACAATAGGAAGTCCTGGGCTTTATTATGCTCTGACAGTGAATATGACTTTTACCATTCTGCAGTCATCAGATCCATCCCTGGTCCTGTTTCTAACAGAGTTGGAGTGTATCTGGACTGGCCAGCTGGTACTTTGTCCTTCTATAGTGTGTCCTCCTCTGGTACACTGACACACCTTTACACAGAACACACCACATTCACTGAACCCCTCTATCCTGGGGTTGGGTTTGGGATTGGGGCTTTCTCCTCCTCCTCAGTGACCCTGTGTCAGATAGATGACCAACACATTCAAAGGTGAGTCATAGCAATGTTTTATCATGTGTTTTCCTCTGGAATCATTCCTACAATTAGATTAGTATTGGTGTGTTTTAATGTGTTCTGTTGGACCTACAGACAGTTAGATTAGTAGTAGTGGTGTGTTTTAATGTGTTCTGTTGGACCTACAGACAGTTAGATTAGTAGTAGTGGTGTGTTTTAATGTGTTCTGTTGGACCTACAGACAGTTAGATTAGTAGTAGTGGTGTGTTTTAATGTGTTCTGTTGGACCTACAGACAGTTAGATTAGTAGTAGTGGTGTGTTTTAATGTGTTCTGTTGGACCTACAGACAGTTAGATTAGTAGTAGTGGTGTGTTTTAATGTGTTCTGTTGGACCTACAGACAGTTAGATTAGTGGTGGTGGTGTGTTTTTAATGTGTTCTGTTGGATGTACAGATGTTTCCTCTCCTATGTCTCACTGTAGTGTCAGTTTCACTCTAACCACAAGAGGGCATCAGAACCTGTTAAAATGATACCTGGTGACTTCACGTCTCTAGGGGCTTTCATCAAGATAAGCAATGTCACCTGTAATGTCACCATCAGTATTGACTTCATGGAAGTTGACATAGTGTTATGTCACATTAGGCAATGCACCCTACATAGGGAGCTGTTCTGTCACCCTTTATACACCCTTTGTATTGCTTATGAAGACTGTATGTATGCTATATAAAGCCTTTATAAGTTGTATTTAGTTTAATCACAGTCTATCCATCTGCTTTCCCAACAGCAGAGACCATGGTGGAGAGTGTTGTATCAAGTCTGGACCTGAGAACACCAGAGACCAGATATGTGAGTGTTAACTGATAATTGTTTTAAAATCAAAATACGATTAAAGCGTTCTTGAGTCCCAGGCAAGGAACACAATCATGATCTATTTGGTCAAAACAAACTTAAAGGTAGAGTCAGCAATATGATGTAGATGCACAAAGTAAACAGCATAGTGGGTAAACTTCTACAACAACTAAGAGTGTTGGTGCGCGATGCTAAACTTCTCTGTTTTGGTCCCGTGGCTACCACGCTGTAAGAGAGTGAAGAGAACCCGTGCACATGGGCAGATACTGTGTGAGAGAGAAGTCAGGCATCTTGCTCATCACAATATCTGCGGTGCTGCTCGTACAACATCATTTAGCTGACTCTACCTTTAAGCTCTCATCCTGGGATCTACCAGAAATCAGGCCCCCAACATCTACAAAACATGGACCAGAACCATGTTGTTTCCTGCTTCCACAAACATTCATTAATATAACACTAATGTGTGCTAATGAGACTGTTGCTCACTTATATACATTTTTATTACAAGTCTATTTAATAATGATTAATTAATTATTACATGAGATTGTCCATTTTAAATAACAACTACTTTTGACTTCAGGGATTCCTCAGAGCTGTAAGACTTGTGACCATGTTGAGGTAAGTCATAATGTCAATTCTCACTTTTACATACCTTCAGGAGTCAGGCACAGTCTGAAAGCCAGGTGTGTACTGACCAACCATTCATACTGGGATATAGACAGTCCTGTGTTCTGCTTTAGTAATATAAACACAGTCTGAAAGCCAGGTGTGTACTGACCAACCATTCATACTGGGATATAGACAGTCCTGTGTTCTGCTTTAGTAATATAAACACAGTCTGAAAGCCAGGTGTGTACTGACCAACCATTCATACTGGGATATAGACAGTCCTGTGTTCTGCTTTAGTAATATAAACACAGTCTGAAAGCCAGGTGTGTACTGACCAACCATTCATACTGGGATATAGACAGTCCTGTGTTCTGCTTTAGTAATATATACACAGTCTGAAAGCCAGGTGTGTACTGACCAACCATTCATACTGGGATATAGACAGTCCTGTGTTCTGCTTGTAGGCATGCAGGATTTTAGCTGTTGTCATACCAGCATTCCATGTAACATTGAATAAATACATTAGATTAGTTCCTTTGGTTAATGGGCAAGTTTCCCGGACACAGATTAAGCCTAGTCCTGGACCTTAAAGAACTTTCTATTGAAACTTCCACTGATCATGCTTTAAGTCCAGCACTAGACTCAATCTGTGTCCAGGAAACTGGCCCCATATGTATAACTGACATGCTTGTCCTTGTTCAGGAATCCACACACTGGCTTCAGATTGAACCCTTGACTTCCACTGTCCAGGGAGTGACAATGTTCAGGTAAAATAACTACTTTTAACATTTAATTCCACTTGCTAGTGTATTTCCCCATTACCTTTGGGAATAGGCTTCTAATCCAACCTCTCCATTTGACGATTGACCCTCTCTACCATATCTTGTTGTTGCCCTCAGGCACAGGACACCCAAAGGGCGTTATGAGTGCACAGTGTCTGGGCTCCGCTGGGTGTGTGAGAGAGATGTCATTCTGAAGTATCACTTCAGGAACTGGGAACCCTACAGTCAACTTCTGAAAGACATGCAGTACGGACAAGGTGGTCCATTGCTGGACATCACTATGGAGTTAGGTGAACTGGAAGAAGTTCATCTGCCACACTTTGTCTGTTTAGGTAAAACCATATTCACATAGTATTCAGAAAGACATTTCCATGTAACTGAGTTTCACTTCCTGAATTAATTAATGAATATTCTAGGAGTTTATTTACTGTGATCTGATACTGCATATTCTTTGTGTTTTAGTTGGATGAATAATACAATATTTGTCTTTCTGTCTCCTTTTATTGTGTTGTTCAGGGACCAACCCTTCCCTGAGGAATGAGATGAAGATTCTTCATGTAGAGGAACATGGAGTGTCTGTTGAGGAAGTGCATGAGGTCACCAGATTCCATGCTAAGATTCTCCATCCCAAGTTCTCACCTATCGCTGTTATACTGAGCTATATATTTTTTTGGAACGTAGATGTCCACTGTGACGTGGTCCTCTATATGGCAGTAAAAAAGGCAACAGTAATTTCACGGCTGTACATGCTCCTCAGAAACTCCAGTCAGAAAGAGGTGAGGCACCATCATTGAAGTGACAACAGTATGTTGAAACTTACTAAACGAAAGCTGATAGGTTGTTGAAAATCTATAGATTACAAAGTTACAATATCTATTTCTGTCTCATTCATTTGAAGAGCCAGTAGACGGCACTCTTCTCTCTGTTCGAAGGAGAACCCAATGACCCGGGGCAGTGAAGGGGACATTGCCCGTGTAAGGTGCTGTCTTTCGCATGGGACGTTAAACAGATTTCCTGACGCTCTGTGGTCACTAAAGATCCCATGGCACTTATCGTAAGAGTAGGGGTGTTAACCCCGGTGTCCTGGCTAAATTCCCAATCTGCCCTCATACCATCATGGCCACCTAATCATCCCCAGCTTCCAATTGGCTCATTCATCCCCTTTCCCCTGTAACACTTCCCGAGGTCGTTGCTGTAAAATAGACTCTCTTCTCAGTCAATTACCTGGTAAAATGAGGGTAAAAAAATCAATACATTGATTGTACACATTTTTTGGGGTTGATAAAAAAGGATTGCTCAATGAGCTGCATGTTGTGTGAATTATTAGACTACATTGTTCAGACTGACTACTACATTGCTCATTTTGTAGGCTGTTCGGGACCGGGAGAAACATCAGGTGTCCCAAGGATATTCAGAATTTCTGCTGTCAAGTCCAAACGGGTCCTTAAAGCTGAACAGTTGGTTTGCAGTCAAGAATCCCCATTCCTCCTCCATCTATCCAGAGGTGCAGTTTTAGCAAGCTGAGGACATGAATCTGTCATATTATATATTCATAACTGGAATATCATTCTATTTCTTTCTCTCTCTCTCTGTCTGTTGTCTCAATCGTTGCACCATATGACCTTCTACAGAGGATTCAGCTGTTACCTGCAGACACCACACCAAGCTGTTGTAAGATGGTTATGAGAAACACAGGGGTTGACATTGAGATGGAGTTAATCGGGGATGATGAGAGGACAGTATGGAAATCAGTGGTATCAAAAGGTAAGAAATACTATACATGAACAGTATGTCAATCATAAATGTCCTTTTCTTACAGATGCTATTAAAATGTTTTTATGATGTTTTCTCTTGTTTGTCTTTTAGATGAATACAGCAAAGACTCTCATCCAATAGGTACGTTTGTTTTTGTGGACGAGGTTTATAAAATGGGTTATAGAGCGAACGTCTCTTCAAGTTGTGATGAAGGACACTGATGAAGGTCTTCATGAGTCATGTTCAGTAGGGTGATGAAGGTCTTCATGAGTCATTTTCAGTGGGGTGATGAAGGTCTTCATGAGTCATGTTCAGTGGGGTGATGAAGGTCTTCGTGAGTCATGTTCAGTGGGGTGATGAAGGTCTTCATGAGTCATGTTCAGTGGGGTGATGAAGACCTTCATGAGTCATGTTCAGTGGGGTGATGAAGGTCTTCGTGAGTCATGTTCAGTGGGGTGATGAAGGTCTTCATGAGTCATGTTCAGTGGGGTGATGAAGGTCTTCATGAGTCATGTTCAGTGGGGTGATGAAGGTCTTCATGAGTCATGTTCAGTAGGGTGATGAAGGTCTTCATGAGTCATGTTCAGTGGGGTGATTAAGGTCTTCATGAGTCATGTTCAGTGGGGTGATGAAGGTCTTCATGAGTCATGTTCAGTGGGGTGATGAAGGTCTTCATGAGTCATGTTCAGTGGGGTGATGAAGGTCTTCATGAGTCATGTTCAGTGGGGTGATGAAGGTCTTCATGAGTCATGTTCAGTGGGGTGATGAAGGTCTTCATGAGTCATGTTCAGTGGGGTGATGAAGGTCTTCATGAGTCATGTTCAGTGGGGTGATGAAGGTCTTCATGAGTCATGTTCAGTGGTGTGTAATGCTACAGAACATTCAGACAGAAACCCAGTGCCTTGCAAAAGTATCTGCATCACATTTTATTGTGTTACAAAGCGGGATTAAAAGGGATTTAAATGTCATTTTTTTGTCAACAATCTACACAAAATACTCTAATTTCAAAGTGTAAGAATATTTATATATATTTAGATTGATAGAAATGAAATAGCTCCCTGAGTCAATACATGTTAGAAACACCGTGGCAGCCATTACAGCTGGGAGTCTTCTTGGGTAAGTCTCTAAGAGCTTTACACACCTGGATTGTACAATATTAGCCCATTATTATTTTCATAATTCTTCAAGCTCTGTCAAGATGTTGGGGATCGTGGTTAGACTGAAGTTTTCAAGTCTTGCCATAGATTTTCAAGCAGATTTAAGTCAAAACTGTAACTTGGCCACTCCGGACATTCACTGTCTTCTTGGTAAGCAACTCCAGTGTAGATGTGGCCTTGTGTTGTAGGTTATTGTCCTGCTGAAAGGTGAATTCCTCTCCCAGTGTCTGGTGAAAAGTAGACTGAAGCAGGTTTTCCTCTGGGATTTAGTCTGTTCTTAGCTCCATCCCATTTCTTTTTATCCTGAAAAACTCCTCAGTATTGTCAAGCATGCCCATAACATGATGCAGCCACCACCATGGTTAAAAATAAGGAGGCAGTTACTCAGTGATGTGTTGTGTTGGATTTGCACCAAACATGAGGCTTTGCATTTAGGCCAAAAAGTATATTCCTTTGCCGTTTCCTTTTGCAGTATTACTTTAGTACCTTGTTGCATATAAGATGCATGTTTTGGAATATTTTTATTCTGTATATTTGTGTTATTTTAAGTCATTATTGTGGAGTCACTACAATGTTGTTGATCCATCCTCAGTTTTCTCCCGTCACAGACATTGAACTCTGTAGCTGTTTTAAAATCACCAATGGCCTCATGGTGACATCACTAACAGTTTCCTTCCTGTCCTGCAGCTCAGTTCAGAAGGACGACTGCATCTTTGATGTGTCTGGGTGGTTTAATACATCACCCACAGGATAATTATTAACTTGACCATGCTTAAAGAGAGATTCAATGTCTGATTTGTTATTGTTACCCATCTACCAATCACTGCCCTTCTTTATGAGGCTTTCTAAAAAGATCCCTGGTCTTTGATAGTTGAATCTGTGCTTGAAATGCGACACTTGACTGAGGGACCTTCCAGATGTTGAATGTATGGGGGACAGTCCACTTTGACATTAGAGGATTCTGAGTAGATTGTTGATAAAACATTAATAATTATTTAAGATTGGAAACAATTTCTATTACTTTATTGCGTGCAGATGTAGAAACAGCTGCTGTTAACCCTAAAGCCATATTAATTTAATTGACCCCCCTTCAGCATTAACAGTCCCAGACATTCCTGCTGAGGAGTTTCTGAAGAAACACTGGGCTAAACTAATTCAGCGAACCAAAAACTCAATGCCAATAGCAGATGATCTGTGGTCAAAGAACATGATTGGTGAAGAAGAGCACTCCAGAATAACAGCTGAAACAACTGAACAGGACCGAATGAGAAAACTACTGAAAGCAGTCATCCCCAAAGGACCAGAAGTGACGGGAGCTTGTCTCAAAGCTCTCGTTGAACATGAAAACCATCTTGTTAAGGACTTGAGTGAATCTAGGTAAGACAGTTTTCATTGCTCCCTCCCTTGAATATGTGTAATGATTAAAATATAGGTCAAATATAAAACACAGCTACCACAGATCAAAGAGGAACTGTTTTTCCAGAATGGAAGCATGTTTTTGTGTTTCTGTCTGTAATAAATGACTGTTATCTTATTGTAGTTACATCATAGGACCATCATCACATCATTATCTCAGGTGGAACTCCTCCTTCTCCTCCATACTTTCTGATCTCTCTCTTCCCTTCTCCTCCATACTTTCTGATCTCTCTCTCCCTTCTCCTCCATACTTTCTGATCTCTCTCTTCCCTTCTCCTCCATACTTTCTGATCTCTCTCTTCCCCTTCTCCTCCATACTTTCTGATCTCTCTCTCCCCTTCTCCTCCATACTTTCTGATCTCTCTCTTCCCTTCTCCTCCATACTTTCTGATCTCTCTCTTCCCTTCTCCTCCATACTTTCTGATCTCTCTCTCCCTTCTCCTCCATACTTTCTGATCTCTCTCTTCCCTTCTCCTCCCTACTTTCTGATCTCTCTCTTCCCTTCTCCTCCATACTTTCTGATCTCTCTCTTCCCTTCTCCTCTCTACTTTCTGATCTCTCTTCCCTTCTCCTCCATACTTTCTGATCTCTCTCTTCCCTTCTCCTCCGTACTTTCTGATCTCTCTCTTCCCTTCTCCTCCATACTTTCTGATCTCTCTCTTCCCTTCTCCTCTCTACTTTCTGATCTCTCTCTTCCCTTCTCCTCCATACTTTCTGATCTCTCTCTCCCCTTCTCCTCCATACTTTCTGATCTCTCTCTTCCCTTCTCCTCCATACTTTCTGATCTCTCTCTTCCCTTCTCCTCCATACTTTCTGATCTCTCTCTCCCCTTCTCCTCCATACTTTCTGATCTCTCTCTTCCCTTCTCCTCCATACTTTCTGATCTCTCTCTTCCCTTCTCCTCCATACTTTCTGATCTCTCTCTTCCCTTCTCCTCTCTACTTTCTGATCTCTCTCTTCCCTTCTCCTCCATACTTTCTGATCTCTCTCTTCCCTTCTCCTCCGTACTTTCTGATCTCTCTCTTCCCTTCTCCTCCATACTTTCTGATCTCTCTCTTCCCTTCTCCTCTCTACTTTCTGATCTCTCTCTTCTCCTCCATACTTTCTGATCTCTCTCTTCCCTTCTCCTCCATACTTTCTGATCTCTCTCTTCCCTTCTCCTCCATACTTTCTGATCTCTCTCTTCCCTTCTCCTCCATCCTCTTTCTTATAGAACCTAATCTGAAGACGCTGAGGCCTGTCTCCTAGTCTGTGGACTAAGACACTTCTTCACCTGATCTGAAGATGCTGAGGCCTGTCTCCTAGTCTGTGGACTAAGACACTTCTTCACCTAATCTGAAGACGCTGAGGCCTGTCTCCTAGTCTGTGGACTAAGACACTTCTTCACCTAATCTGAAGACGCTGAGGCCTGTCTCCTAGTCTGTGGACTAAGACATTCTTCACCTAATCTGAAGACGCTGAGGCCTGTCTCCTAGTCTGTGGACTAAGACACTTCTTCACCTAATCTGAAGACGCTGAGGCCTGTCTCCTAGTCTGTGGACTAAGACACTTCTTCACCTAATCTGAAGATGCTGAGGCCTGTCTCCTAGTCTGTGGACTAAGACACTTCTTCACCTAATCTGAAGACGCTGAGGCCTGTCTCCTAGTCTGTGGACTAAGACTCTTCTTCACCTAATCTGAAGATGCTGAGGCCTGTCTCCTAGTCTGTGGACTAAGACACTTCTTCACCTAATCTGAAGACGCTGAGGCCTGTCTCCTAGTCTGTGGACTAAGACACCTAATCTGAAGACGCTGAGGCCTGTCTCCTAGTCTGTGGACTAAGACACTTCTTCACCTAATCTGAAGATGCTGAGGCCTGTCTCCTAGTCTGTGGACTAAGACACTTCTTCACCTAATCTGAAGACGCTGAGGCCTGTCTCCTAGTCTGTGGACTAAGACACTTCTTCACCTAATCTGAAGACGCTGAGGCCTTGTCTCTAGTGCTGAGGCCTTCAGTCTGTGGACTAAGACTCTTCTTCACCTAATCTGAAGACGCTGAGGCCTGTCTCCTAGTCTGTGGACTAAGACACTTCTTCACCTAATCTGAAGACGCTGAGGCCTGTCTCCTAGTCTGTGGACTAAGACACCTAATCTGAAGACGCTGAGGCCTGTCTCCTAGTCTGTGGACTAAGACACTTCTTCACCTGATCTGAAGATGCTGAGGCCTGTCTCCTAGTCTGTGGACTAAGACACTTCTTCACCTGATCTGAAGACGCTGAGGCCTGTCTCCTAGTCTGTGGACTAAGACACTTCTTCACCTAATCTGAAGACGCTGAGGCCTGTCTCCTAGTCTGTGGACTAAGACTCTTCTTCACCTAATCTGAAGACGCTGAGGCCTGTCTCCTAGTCTGTGGACTAAGACACTTCTTCACCTGATCTGAAGATGCTGAGGCCTGTCTCCTAGTCTGTGGACTAAGACTCTTCTTCACCTAATCTGAAGACGCTGAGGCCTGTCTCCTAGTCTGTGGACTAAGACACTTCTTCACCTAATCTGAAGACGCTGAGGCCTGTCTCCTAGTCTGTGGACTAAGACTCTTCTTCACCTAATCTGAAGACGCTGAGGCCTGTCTCCTAGTCTGTGGACTAAGACACTTCTTCACCTAATCTGAAGACGCTGAGGCCTGTCTCCTAGTCTGTGGACTAAGGCTCTTCTTCACCTAATCTGAAGACGCTGAGGCCTGTCTCCTAGTCTGTGGATTAAGACACTTCTTCACCTAATCTGAAGACGCTGAGGCCTGTCTCCTAGTCTGTGGACTAAGACACCTAATCTGAAGACGCTGAGGCCTGTCTCCTAGTCTGTGGACTAAGACACTTCTTCACCTAATCTGAAGACGCTGAGGCCTGTCTCCTAGTCTGTGGACTAAGACTCTTCTTCACCTAATCTGAAGACGCTGAGGCCTGTCTCCTAGTCTGTGGACTAAGACACTTCTTCACCTAATCTGAAGACGCTGAGGCCTGTCTCCTAGTCTGTGGACTAAGACACTTCTTCACCTAATCTGAAGACGCTGAGGCCTGTCTCCTAGTCTGTGGACTAAGACACTTCTTCACCTAATCTGAAGACGCTGAGGCCTGTCTCCTAGTCTGTGGACTAAGACTTTTCACCTAATCTGAAGACGCTGAGGCCTGTCTCCTAGTCTGTGGACTAAGATTTCACCTAATCTGAAGACGCTGAGGCCTGTCTCCTAGTCTGTGGACTAAGACACTTCTTCACCTAGGAATGTATTTTGTGTGTTTGTGTGTGTCTTTGTATATACTGTGTGTGAGTTGGTCTCTGATTACTGTGATTAGTTCAATGTAACTTCATATACTATACATTATAATCAGTCTGTTTTGGGTTATGCAGAATCATTGTATATCATTGGTTTTCCATCCTATCATGTTACCACACAGATGTGACTGTCTAGCTCAGCGGTTCCCAAACTTTCCCATTCTGGAGACCATCAAATCACTGTCCAAAGCTCTTGAGGACCACCATTCACGGAGTCGCTGTTCTTTTTTCACATCAAATATATTGCCGGTCAAATTCTATCAATAGATGTGAATGTAACAAAGCCTGTAAAGGTCTATTATTATAAACTAGTTGCATTGTGAAAAGGAATGTAAAATTGATTATAATACCATTAATACTCCCAACTGTTATTATTTTTGAATAATAACTTATAGGCTGAATACTTGTATTAAGTGTATGAAGACTTTACATGAACCTATGGGTGTTGAATCAGCCCACTGTGTTGAAATAGGAAGTTCATTTATATAATGAAGTAGAGGAACGGGTCTACCTCTTATTGTAGATCAATGGAGCCGCTACTTCGCTTCACCTCTGTTCCGCCAGTATGAATAAACAAGACCTAGAAAGAATAAGGTCGTGACCTCGGCGATTTTCCTTCAAAATAAAAGTCCCGCAATAAAGATTGTGATTTTTTTTTAAACTGAAATTCGTAACATTTATTGTATTAAATATGTGACACTAACACCTCTATTTCAGTCTAGGAAAAGTTTTTTCTTAGCTTTTGTTGTTTCATTTCATTTTAAGGCTTTGTACATTCCCCACGGGCTTTAAAGGGATGATTTTGACCATATGTGGTTAATTAGGGCGTTGTCCTCTGTAGCTCAGCTGGTAGAGCACGGCGCTTGTAACGCCAAGGTAGTGGGTTCGATCCCCGGGACCACCCATACACAAAAATGTATGCACACATGACTGTAAGTCGTTTTGGATAAAAGCGTCTGCTAAATGGCATATTATTATTATTTCTAAATGCTAAATAGCCAAAGTAATACACAAGAACTGAGGCTGAGAACAACTGGTATTTATCAATGGCGATCTCCTACGTTTGCGTCATAGGATTGGTTGATACATCATACTTTTTCTATGCATACCAACAAAATTGCGTTTATATGTTGTATTTTAAGATAGATTCTACACAATATTTATAAATTGATAAATGTGCACAAAAGCATTGAGATGTATAAACTTGGCGCATTCATGTTTGCAGTTATAAATCAGACATGTTGTAAAACGGTGCCTGCATGAACTAGCGTTATAACTCCACCTGAGATACGCCCAGTGGCGGCTGGTGAAAAATATTCTCGGTGGGGCTGTGCCATACTTTTTTTTTCCTGTAACCATCGCGATATATTTTAACACAAACTGCAGGACAGCAGTGCTCAGTGAAACATTCAGTAATTATTTAATGCCAATATTAAAAAGTTGAGGCATTCTTACACAAAAACATATTACACAAACCCAAGCCTTTCATTTGCATTTAAAGTGAACTTTTCACCATTGGTAGTAAACAGGCAACGCAACAGGCATGCTGTCAGAACAGAGTGGAAAGTGGACAATAACATGAAATTATTATAAAGTTTATAGGAAATCTTACACTGTATAAAAGGATGTATAATATAGAAATGGATATCAAGTGGATGAACTCAAACCTTTGACTGGAAGAATAGCATACAGTATTTTATGATCATACTAAATGTGACTAATTGTTAATGTGCTCCAGAACTGCAACAATTAATTGATACAAACAACATATATACAGTAATATTAGCAAAGACACTATTAAGACTTTCTAGAGTACCATATATAACTGGATTTTTTATGCTAAGGTCAACTATATACAAAGAAACATGCGGCCAGAGCTGCTCTGTGTGTGTGTGTCTGTCATCTTATTTGTACAGGAATTTTGCCCGTCTGTCCTTCTGAGTGGCAAACCTCTCAATGACCCTTTGATTAAAGTCAGGAATGTCCCTGACAAGTTTCTTCTCAATGGAGAGCATGGCCAGAGCGTTCAGGCGATCCTGTGTCATGCTGTTTCTCAGGAAGGTCTTGATCCTTTTCAGTGTAGAGAAGCACCTTTCTGACTCAGCAGTTGTCATGGGTGTGGTGATGAGGATCTTGAGGAGGCTGGCAGTCTCTGTGAAAGTGCTCTGAAGGTTGTTCTCCATGAAGAACTGGTACAGGGGCACTGCACCACTACAAGCCTTGAACTCACTGTTCTCATAGATGAGGGACAGTTCGGTTTTGAGCTTGGCCTTGTTCAACATGGGGTACGCCTCCACGGTTGTTTCAAGCGCTGTATCGGGGAACTTCACACTGTGTTGTGGGAACAACTCTCCGTGCAATAGTGTTGCGCTGATGAGGTGCTGGGTGAAGGAGAACCTCTCTTTGGCATGACTCAGGATGGTATCACATACCTGTAAAGATACATCATCAGCTTTAATTTGCAATTAAGCTATTTTGATGCAAGTGATCCTGACTGACACATGCCTATGTCCAACTCAAGTATATGATTACCAAGGTGCTGATTGTTCAGGGGTTTTGGCTACATACTACCAGGCCTGAAAATAGTTCTAGGGGGAAACACTGACAATTACATCACAACTTACCTCTATAGCCAACCTCTGTTGTTCTCCTGGTCCCAGCATCCTCCGTCGCTTGATGGGCTGTTGCTGCTCGTCAGATGCGCTGTCCCCACACAAAGAGGGAATTGAGGCCCTGGGTCCAAAAAATAAAGTTTAATTTGATAACTTGCAATCAGACTTCTTAACTCACTGTAATTCCCCCTCAACACACAACCAGTGACTTTTTATATATATATATATATATATATATATATATATATATATATATATATATATATATATATATATATATATATATATATATATATATATATATATAGACAGACAGACAGACAGACAGACAGACAGATAGTGTGTATATACACACAAACTATGTCTAGTAACTGCTTTTAACCTGTGATGTACATAATTAACTGATGTTATTACGTTTTAAAGCCTTTTTTCTATTACATTTGTGAGAGGGATGCAACATCATTTTGTTCTGCTGTGCACTTAGCAATAAAGTTAATCTTCAATAACAACTAGGCCTCTTCTAGAAATTGACCTGGTGGACACCTGAATAATTATTACAAACTGTGTAGTACTTTCCTGCATTATTATCAACGTCTGATTGTGTCTTCTCTTTCCTTTTAAAATACTAAAACAAATATAATTGTGACGGCTCTATGATAATCACTCACTTTGATGACCAGACACATTTAGGCTTTTAAACTGTTGTAAGTGAACTATTCACTCTTTCTAACAACATCTTTATCAGCCAATAGTAAATATAGTTATTTACCTGATTGTTAGCATGCTGTCTGTGAACCTCTGGACAAGTGCTTTAATGAAGACAGGGTCGATGTTCCTCTTCTGCAGCTGGCTGAAAAGCATGTCCACATTTGGCATGATCTTGTGGAACAGTGCCAGAAAAACAGAAAGCCTCGTCTTCGAGCATCCTCACAAAGCCCCCGCCTCTCTGACAGTCGGGGCATCAAAGTTCCCAGAGTCTCTGATGGTCTGGAAACACGTTAGGAGGTCATCCCTGTACTCGTACACAGTGTTTACAGCGCGACTGTGGAAGTTCCACCGTGTTGTAGAGGCTCTGGGGAGTCTATGCGCAACCACTTCGTCAAGCACGGTGGTTCGCTTGGGAGACCTGGAGAAGAAAGCAGAAAATCCTGCAAGGTCGGAAAAGAAAGTGCCGATCCTGGGGATGCGTGAAGTAGCCTGCTGCATGATGAGGTTCAGCTGATGTGCATAGCAGTGGACGTAGTGCGCATTTTCGTACACATCCACTATTTTACGCTGCACTCCGCCGGTGGCTCCCCTCATCACACTTGCTCCGTCGTAAGCCTGGGCAATAAGTTTGGCCTTTTGTCCATGTGAGAGTATGGTGCTGAGCCTCTCCAGCAGCGCTGTAGCGATGGTGTCGGCGGTTGCGTTCTCGATCAAAATGAACTCGAAAAACGCTCTTGGACGTTACTTTTAGCATCGATGTAGCGTATCACAAGCACCAACTGGCAGTGGGTGGAAACGTCAGTCGTCTCGTCAGCTTGAATGGCGATAAAATCAGCACTCTTTACTTCCTCCAGGATGTAATCCTTAAGCACTGACAGCATACAGTCCAACAGCTCGTTCTGTATCGTCTTTGACGTGCCCTTAAAAACGGTAGCTGTCTTCAGGTGCTCCTCCAGCACACTGTCGAGGGAGGCAACAAAATCCACTAAGCCGCGGAAAATGCCGGGGTTGTCCGAGGAGTCAGTCTCCTCGTGCCCACGCAAGGCCAACTCAAAAGCCCCACAGAACTTTACACAATCGATAATTTTGGATAGAATGTGCCTGTTTTTATCCACCTCCTCATTGTGTTTCCTCACCGCAATCCTGTGGCCGTCATCCAGCTGCGTAGCAATGTTCACCCTTCCTAATACAGCTAGCTTTACAGAGTTGTCCATGTGTGCCCTGGTGTTCTCATGTTTCTTTACCTTCTCTGACAGGTGCTTCATATCCCTCACTCCGGTACCTGTCCATGCTGAATCTGACCCGTCGTTTTAAAAAGCAAGCACGGAAAGCAAAATAAAGCATTAGCATCAGTGCACCCAGCTAGCCAAGCCTTCCTGGTGTACCAGCTACGGGAGAAGCCGCGCATATACTGCTTCCCTTTCTCGCTAGCCTGCTGTCTGATTGAGAGGTCAGGTTGATCTGGGCCCAGCTCTTTCACCCGAACTTTCTCTGACAAAGTTCTCCTCTCAAACGGATCTTGGAGGAGATATTTCACCGAGTTAGGGTTGGGTCTTGGAGGAGTAACGTTTGCGCTCGCCATTGTCGTCTAGTAAAAATGGCGCCACTGGAGCCCGGTCCTTATTTTATCAGGGGCGAGCTTGGGGCGATAAAATAATCGCCCTCCTTGGATTCGAATTAAAATCGCTGATTAGCTACATTTTATGTCATACATTCATATCTTAAATTAGCAATTGGCTTAACTGCTACGTAGACCCGCCTCCTCGGGGCACTTTCTGTATCGCCCAGAGCTGACGAGGCGTTTGACAGGCAGAGGAAAGGTTGCGAATATGATTTTCTATCATATCTTACACATATTACTGTGTGCATTCCATATTTCAAACACACAAATATTGACATACTGATGTTTTTATTATTATTATTTTTATTTTTATTTATTTTTTATTTTATTTTTTAAAATAATTTTATTTAAGGGGGCGGCGCCCTAGCGCCCTCTATCGGCCAGCCGCCACTGGATACGCCATCATTCATCTTTTACGGTGACAATAACGCCCTTATTTTCTGGATACTTTGGAAGGATTGGAATTAGGCCTAGACAGTATATCTAAAGGAAATATCCATGGCGAACTTGATCAAATGTCTTTGGAGGTGTTGGCAGAATGTTTTATTTTACAGTGACATTTGCTGTAGTTTTATCTGACCGTTTCTAAAAGACAAAAACAACTGCTAATAGTTGTGGACCTGTAAACAGATCGTTTGAATGCAATAATGTTTTGCATTCACTTTTTTCCTGAAACTAACTATGCTACCCTGCCCACAAATTCTGAAACATTGTCTACTCGAAAAAATAAAAATAAACTAGAGTTTATTGGTAGCCTACACACTTCAATACAAAAGATCAGCTGTCTGTTCACCTGTTACATTCTGCTGTATGTTATAAACAGCGCCGCGCACCCTGTCATCTGCATAGAGCAACACTTTAAATAATAGCCTCTCTGATAGGCCCAATTAAATGAGAAATGCGCATGGTAATTTGTTGTATGGCTACATCGGGAATATGAACTCATCATGGCCAGAAAAGGTGAGGAATTTATTATGCAATGATTATGATAATGTATTATGTTTATAAATGAAATATTGTCTACGCAAGAAATGTCACATTACATCATTCAGACGTAGCCTACAAACGTCAATGGAAAAGGTGAATCGTCTGTTCTAACGTTAAACTGCGCTTCGGATCGGATCGCATAGAGCAAAATAGGCTGCTGGAAATACTGTAGCTGATCTATTTACTACTGTGAAGTGGGTCCTATTAAATGAGAGATGGGACGAATGGTAGCCAATCCTAACTTGTTGTAGGCCTATAGGATATTTGGCGAGTATAGGCTTTATTCTGTAATGATCATGGCAATGAAATAAAAACAGGAAATATATGTCTATTTCTAATTATTTTAGAATGTAAAGATACATCGATTTTCGCTCTTCTCACTAACAGCAAATGATTGCATCTTGTTATTATATTTAGCTAGGGCTACCGGTTGTTTTGTTCTGAATAAGAGTCTCGTCATATATTCCCCATCTGCACAAAGCTACTAGGCTACTTTTGCCTTCTTGCAATGCAAGACTTCAACCACTAGAAACTGTGAGCACGCATGGTCTAAAGGTTGCAGGAGGATTAGCACATTGTCATGTCAAATTCAGTTTTAATAAATGACAACATTTGCGGACACACCTACACCTCTCTGGAAATCGCCAGTAAGAACTGAATTGAATCATATTGAATGGATTGGAATTGATTTGATTGGACTCTGTTGAATTGAATTGAATGGATTGGACTCAGTTTAATTGAACTGGATTGAACTGAATAAAATAAAGAAATGAGTCATGTTATTGTTCTCTGCTGCCAATGACTGGAACGAATTGCAAAAATCTCTGAAGCTGGAGACTCTTATCTCCCTCAATAACTTTAAGCATCAGTTGTCAGAGCACCTTACCGATCACTGCACCTGTACACAGCCCATCTGAAATTAGCCCACCCAACTACCTCATCCCTATATTGTTATTTATTTTGCTCTTTTGCACCCCCAGTATCTCTATTTGCACATAATCTCTTGCACATCTAGCATTCCAGTGTTAATACTATTGTAATTATTTTGCACTATAGCCTATTTATTGCCTTACCTCCATAACTTGCTACATTTGCACACACTGTATATATATTTTCTGTTGTATTTTTGACTTTATGTTTTTTACCCCATATGTAACTCTGTGTTGTTGTTTTTATCGCACTGCTTTGCTTTATCTTGGCCAGGTCGCAGTTGTAAATGAGAACCTGTTCTCAACTGGCTTACCTGGTTAAATAAAGGTGAAATAAAAAATAAAATTCGAAAAATTCACTAAATGAAGAAAAAATATGTATATTGACACCACTGCGATTAAATGTTTAAAAACAAATATACACTGCTCAAAAAAATAAAGGGAACACTAAAATAACACATCCTAGATCTGAATGAATGAAATAATCTTATTAAATACTTTTTTCTTTACATACAGTGGGGGGAAGTATTTAGTCAGCTACCAATTGTGCAAGTTCTCCCACTTAAAAAGATGAGAGAGGCCTGTAATTTTCATCATAGGTACACGTCAACTATGACAGACAAAATGAGAATTTTTTTTCCAGAAAATCACATTGTAGGATTTTTAATGAATTTATTTGCAAATTATGGTGGAAAATAAGTATTTGGTCAATAACAAAAGTTTCTCAATACTTTGTTATAAACCCTTTGTTGGCAATGACACAGGTCAAACGTTTTCTGTAAGTCTTCACAAGGTTTTCACACACTGTTGCTGGTATTTTGGCCCATTCCTCCATGCAGATCTCCTCTAGAGCAGTGATGTTTTGGGGCTGTCGCTGGGCAACACGGACTTTCAACTCCCCTCCAAAGATTTTCTATGGGGTTGAGATCTGGAGACTGGCTAGGCCACTCCAGGACCTTGAAATGCTTCTTATGAAGCCACTCCTTCGTTGCCCGGGCGGTGTGTTTGGGATCATTGTCATGCTGAAAGACCCAGCCACGTTTCATCTTCAATGCCCTTGCTGATAGAAGGAGGTTTTCACTCAAAATCTGACGATACATGGCCACATTCATTCTTTCCTTTACACGGATCAGTCGTCCTGGTCCCTTTGCAGAAAAAACAGCCCCAAAGCATGATGTTTCCACCCCATGCTTCACAGTAGGTATGGTGTTTTTTGTATGCAACTCAGCATTCTTTGTCCTCCAAACACGACTGAGTTGAGTTTTTACCAAAATGTTCTATTTTGGTTTCATCTGACCATATGACATTCTCCCAATCCTCTTCTGGATCATCCAAATGCACTCTAGCAAACTTCAGACGGGCCTGGACATGTACTGGCTTAAGCAGGGGGACACGTCTGGCACTGCAGGATTTGAGTCCCTGGCGGCGTAGTGTGTTACTGATGGTAGGCTTTGTTACTTTGGTCCCAGCTCTCTGCAGGTCATTCACTAGGTCCCCCCGTGTGGTTCTGGGATTTTTGCTCACCGTTCTTGTGATCATTTTGACCCCACGGGTGAGATCTTGCGTGGAGCCCCAGATCGAGGGAGATTATCAGTGGTCTTGTATGTCTTCCATTTCCTAATAATTGCTCCCACAGTTGATTTCTTCAAACCAAGCTGCTTACCTATTGCAGATTCAGTCTTCCCAGCCTGGTGCAGGTCTACAATTTTGTTTCTGGTGTCCTTTGACACCTCTCCCTCCCTCCCTCCACCTCTCCCTCCCTCTCTCCCTCCCTCCACCCCTCCCTCCCTCCCTCCACCCCCTCCCTCCCTCCCTCCCTCCACCCCTCCCTCCCTCCCTCCACCCCTCCCTCCCTTCCCTCCCTCCTCCTCCACCCACCTCTCCCTCCCTCCCTCCACCTCTCCCTCCCTCCCTCTCTCCCTCCCTCCACCTCTCCCTCCCTCTCTCCCTCCCTCCTCTCTCCTCCCTCCACCCCTCCTCCCTCCCCCCCCCTCCACCCCTCCCTCCCTCCCTCCCTCCACCCTCCCACCTCCTCTCCACCTCTCCCTCCCTCCTCCCTCCTCCCCCACCTCTCCCTCCTCCCTCCCTCCCTCCCCCACCTCTCCCTCCCTCCTCTCTCTCCACCTCTCCCCACCTCCCTCCCTCCTCCACCTCTCCCTCTCCCTCCCTCCACCTCTCCCTCCCTCTCCACTATTCCAATTTATGAAATTACGTCTTTCTTATGCACGCCTTTCCTACGCACTGCTCATCGTTTCTATTCACACTTTACCTTATTAAGTTGCATAACGGGTTTTGCAGGCGCGGTTCCCTTGCGTGCGCTGAATAAATGTAATTCAACCGCTGAAAACACTCCCACTTGCTTGCCTTTTCAGTACATTTATCTTAAGCCATTAAGGACGGAGTACTATTAATTAGATTTTTGTCGACAGACTAGAATACATCGAGAGAACGGGTTCAGAATATAAAAAATACTCGGATTTTGTAGATTATTTAGGCACATTTTAGGGTTAGGAAAGTATGTATGAATCATAAAAAAACTGGTTCGGAGAACCTTTACACACGATGCAAAAATGATGCAAAATCTAAGCTTCAAATGGAAGAAAACGAACACTAAAGTGACAGTTATAAATGTATGTGGGTTTTTACTGACGGTTGCTGTCGATAGTGGTTTATATTTAACATGAAACAACGTGTAAAATAAACGGAGAAAAGCCTGGGCATAGCCTATAATTAAAACATTCCGAAGCTCATACATCAACTCGGCAGGTTCAGCCCTACAGAAGCCTAAAGCTTGGGTGTCCAAATTGCATCCACGCCTATTATGAGGTCACACCAGTAGAGGTGCGTGAGTAAAATCACTGTTAATTCATATGCCTTGTGACCGTGAAATAGACTGTAGGCCTAAAGGCCGAGACAATAAGAAGACACAGTGGCAGAATAAATTCAACCACACCTTTGTTTTATCACAAAACCGGAGAGCAACTTCTGTCCAGTTAAGTCCACAATGCATATTCTATGTAACAGACATGACCTACATCATG
Source organism: Coregonus clupeaformis (assembly GCF_020615455.1). Lineage (NCBI taxonomy): Eukaryota > Metazoa > Chordata > Actinopteri > Salmoniformes > Salmonidae > Coregonus > Coregonus clupeaformis. The sequence continues at coordinate 77,314 of NW_025534256.1, forward strand.
GTCAAGCAAGTTAATGTTTCCGACCACTAAACAACGATTGATTTAGAACCACAGAGAGTTACCGCAAGTTGTAAATGTAGTGTAGTCACTGCTGTTAAGGTGTGTGTGTGTGTGTGTGTGTGTGTGTGTGTGTGTGTGTGTGTGTGTGTCTCTGTGTGTGTGTGTGTGTGTGTGTGTGTGTGTGTGTTTGTGTGTGTCTGTGTGTGTGTGTTAGAGAGAGAGACAGATCCTATGTCAATAAGCTCTAAGGTCCTATGTTACTACACAGTGTATAGAGTACGTACTCTCAAATGACACCCTTTTCCCTATATAGTGCACTACTTTTGATATTGCACTATGCTCAATCACCACCTCTCCCTACCTCCCTCCCTCCACCCCTCCATCCCCCCCACCTCTTCCTCTCTCCCCCCACCTCTCCCACACTCCTCCCTCCCCCCACCTCTCCCTCCCTCCACCTCTCCCTCCTTCCACCTCTCCCTCTCGCCACCTCTCCCTCCACCTCTCACTCCCTCCCTCTCTATCTCTCTCCCCCCACCCCCTCCCTCCTCCACCTCTCCCTCCTCCACCTCTCCCTCCCTCCACCTCTCCCTCTCGCCACCTCTCCCTCCACCTCTCACTCCCTCCCTCTCTATCTCCCTCCCTCCACCTCGCCACCTCTCCCTCTACCTCTCCCCTCCCTCCACCTCATGTCCCAACATAGGAAGTATAAGGAAGTAGAGGAAGAAATGGACTTTACAGGGAGAAGACAAAAACATCAGAGGTCTGTAGCTTTCTTTTACAATTTAATGTAGAAAAGTGTTCTGGAGAAGTTAGGCTATCATAGAGAGACAGATGATTTAAGGGTAAGACGTCTGCAGAATTATAAAGTTAATACAATACTGATTTCAACTTTCAAGAATGATGAGTTTAGTCTTATTTATAAATCAAATCAAATTGTATTGGTCACATGCGCCGAATACAACAGGTGCAGACATTACAGTGAAATGCTTCCTTACAGCCCTTAACCAACAGTGCATTTATTTTTAACAAAAAAAAGTAAAAATAAAACAACAACAAAAAAAGTGTTGAGAAAAAAAGAGCAGAAGTAAAATAAAATAACAGTAGGGAGGCTATATATACAGGGGGGGTACCGGTGCAGAGTCAAATTGCGGGGGCACCGGCTGAGTTGAGATAGTTTAAGTAATATGTACATGTGGGTAGAGTTAAAGTGACTATGCATAAATAATTAACAGAGTAGCAGCAGCGTAAAAGGATGGGGTGGGGGGCAGTGCAAATAGTCCGGGTAGCCATGATTAGCTGTTCAGGAGTCTTATGGCTTGGGGGTAGAAGCTGTTGAGAAGTCTTTTGGACCTAGACTTGGCACTCCGGTACCGCTTGCCGTGCGGTAGCAGGGAGAACAGTCTATGACTAGGGTGGCTGGAGTCTTTGACAATTGTATATTGGTGTTGATTCATATTAATTAGCCTAATCAATATGATCCAATGTGATGTGATGTTATAGGCTACAGGGCTATGAGGTAGGGTATTATTGGTAAAGGCGACTGACAGCACATTATCGTGATTATTATCCGCGTGATGAAACAACGTTAGAAGACGTGCATCGGAATTATGTAAAGATGTCACAAAATAAAGAAAATAGTCTGTTTCGACAAGTCAGTCAAGTAAAAATGACGTGCAACAATAGCATAGAAACTAAATAAATGTTGGGATAAATCAAAGTTCAAGTTGAAAATGCTTTCTGGCGACATGGATCAGAAAGGTGGTGGTCCGTTTTGCTCACTGCTGTGCGCTCGATATAACTTGGCCGGCGCACCGTTGCGTAATGTTACCCACTGGTTCAATCGTTGTCGGCACACCTTTCATCTGAATACATGCCCCGGTGCAACGGACGAGATAAACTGATCGTACCTCATGTGAACTCGAGCAGTGCATGGGTGTATTCACTAAGGGCACTATTCCAATTTATGAAAATACGCCTTTCTTATGCACGTGAGGTGTTGTAAATGTAGTGTAGTCAGTCTGTTAAGGTGAGGTGTTGTAAATGTAGTGTAGTCAGTCTGTTAAGGTGAGGTGTTGTAAATGTAGTGTAGTCAGTCTGTTAAGGTGAGGTGTTGTACATGTAGTGTAGTCACCTCTGTTAAGGTGAGGTGTTGTAAATGTAGTGTAGTCAGTCTGTTAAGGTGAGGTGTTGTAAATGTAGTGTAGTAGTCTGTTAAGGTGAGGTGTTGTAAATGTAGTGTAGTCGTCTGTTGGGGTAGTCAGTCTGTTAAGGTGAGGTGTTGTAAATGTAGTGACGTCACCTCTGTTAAGGTGAGGTGTTGTAAATGTAGTGTAGTCACCTCTGTTAAGGTGAGGTGTTGTAAATGTAGTGACGTCACCTCTTAAGGTGAGGCGTTGTAAATGTCCCAACACAGGAAGTCCATGTATAAGGAAGTAGAGGAAGAAATGGACGTTATGGGTAGAAGACAAAAACATCGGAGGTTTGTAGCTTTCTTTTACAATTTAATGTAGAAAAGTGTTCTGGAGAAGTTAGGCTATCATAGAGAGACAGATGATTTAGGGGTAAGACATCTACAGAAATGTAAAGTTAATACAATACTGATTTCAACTTTCAAGAATGATAATTTTACTGTACATTGGTGTTGATTCATATTGCTTAGCCTAATCAATATGATCCAATGTGATGTGATGTTATAGGCTACAGGGCTATGAGGTAGGGTATTAATGGTAAAGGCGATTGACATCACATTATCGTGATTATTATCCGCATGTCGAAACTGCGTTAGAAAGACGTGCATCGGAATTATGTAAAGCTGTCACTAAAGAAAATAGTCTGTTTCGACAAGTCAGTCAAGTAAAAATGACGCGCAACAATAGACATAGAAACTATTTAAATGTTGGGATAAATCAAAGTTCAAGTTGAAAATGCTTTCTGGCGACACCGATCAGAAAGAATGTGGTCCGTTCTGCTCAGTGCTGTACGCTTCATATAACTTGGCCAGCGCACTGTTGCGTAATGTTCCGTATCGTTGTCGGCACACCTGAATACAAGCCCGGGTGCAACGGACGAGATAAACTGTTGGCACCTCATGTGAAGTCAAGCAGTGCATGGGTGTATTCACTAAGGGCACTATTCCAACTTATGAAATTACGCCTTTCCTACGCACTGCTCATAGTTTCTATTCAGACTTGACCTTATTAAGTTGCACAACGGGTTTTGCAGGTGTGGTTCGCTTGGGACCGCTGAATAAATGTATTTCAACCGCTGAAAACACTCCCACTTGCTTGGTAGATTTAAAAATACTCAGATTTTGTATATTATTTAGGCACATTTTAGGGTTAGGAAAGTATGTATGAATCATAAAAAAACTGGTTTGGAGAACCTTTACACACTAAATATATTGATTAATAAAAAATACAGTGGTTTGATTCATCCTGAAAGTTGTCATATTCAAGTTCAATCCATGAAATATTGGAAGGTGGAAAAAAAGTGTACAATAGGGGTTGAATAGGGGGGTCCTATACATTTACCCTAATTCTCACTAATCATGGAACTGTATGAAACCGGTTCAGTCGTCGTGAACCGTGTACCAGGCTACAGGTTTAACCTGCTACGTGTGGTCTGAGTTCCATAATGATTCAAACAGGCTACATGTCCTAAATTCTTGCACAACGTTAGCCTAATGCTAACGACCCTCAGGAACAACTGACGTGACAGAGGAAAGAAAGGGAAATAGAATGGAATGATGCAAAATGTAAGCTACAAATTGAAGAAAACGAACACTAAAGTGACAGTTATAAATGTATGTGGGTTTTACTGACGGTTGCTCTCGATAGTGGCTGATATTTAACATGATACAAATGGTGAAATAAACGGAGAAAAGCCCGGGCATAGCCTATAATTAAAACATTCCGAAGCTCATACATCAACTCGGCAGGTTCAGTCCTACAGAAGCCTAAAGCTTGGGGGTCCAAATTGCATCCACGCCTATTATGAGGTCACACCAGTAGAGGTGCGTGAGTAAAATCACTGGGGAAGACAGAAAAATACAATACAATCTATGTGTTGTAATATTTGTTTTGCTCTATAACCTGTTAATTCATATGCCTTGTGACCCTGATATAGGCTTTAGGCCTAAAGGTCGAGACAATAAGAAGACACAGTGGGAGAATAAATTCAACCACACGTTTGTTTTATCACAAAACCAGAGAGCAACTTCTGTCCGGTTAAGTCCACAATGCATATTCTATGTAACAGACAGTTACATGACCTACATCATGGTCAAGCAAGTTAATGTTTCCGACATTATTCGGACCACTAAACAACTATTGATTTAGAACCACAGAGAGTTACCGCAAGTTGTAAATGCAGTGTAGTCACCTCTGTTAAGGTGTGTGTGTGTGTGTGTGTGTGTGTGTGTGTGTGTGTGTGTGTGTGTGTGTGTGTGTCTGTTAGAGAGAGAGGCAGATCCTATGTCAATAAGCTCTAAGGTCCTATGTTACTACACAGTGTATAGAGTACGTACTCTCAAATGACACCCTTTTCCTTATATAGGGCACTACTTTTGATATTGCATTATGCTCAATCTCCACCTCTCCCTACCTCCCTCTCTCCCTCCACCTCTCCCTCTCTCCCCCACCTCTCCCTCTCTCCTCCCTCCCTCCCTCCCTCCACCTCTCCCCTCCCTCCACCTCATGTCCCAACATAGGTAGTATCAGGAAGTAGAGGAAGAAATGGACCTTACAGGTAGAAGACAAAAACATCAGAGGTCTGTAGCTTTCTTTTACAATTTAATGTAGAAAAGTGTTCTGGAGAAGTGAGGCTATCATAGAGAGACAGATGATTTAGGGGTAAGACATCTACAGAAATGTAAAGTTAATACAATACTGATTTCAACTTTCAAAAATGCTAATTTTACTGTACATTGGTGTTGATTCATATTGCTTAGCCTAATCAATATGATCCAATGTGATGTGATGTTATAGGCTACAGGGCTATGAGGTAGGGTATTAATGGTAAAGGCGATTGACATCACATTATCGTGATTATTATCCGCATGTCGAAACTGCGTTAGAAAGACGTGCATCGGAATTATGTAAAGCTGTCACTAAAGAAAATAGTCTGTTTCGACAAGTCAGTCAAGTAAAAATGACGCGCAACAATAGACATAGAAACTATTTAAATGTTGGGATAAATCAAAGTTCAAGTTGAAAATGCTTTCTGGCGACACCGATCAGAAAGGCTGTGATCCGTTTTGCTCAGTGCTGTACGCTTCATATAACTTGGCCAGCGCACTGTTGCGTAATGTTCCGCATCGTTTTCGGCACACCTGAATACAAGCCCGGGTGCAACGGACGAGATAAACTGTTGGCACCTCATGTGAAGTCAAGCAGTGCATGTGTGTATTCACTAAGGGCACTATTCCAATTTATGAAATTTCGCCTTTCCTACGCACTGCTCATAGTTTCTATTCAGACTTTACCTTATTAAGTTGCATAACGGGTTTTGCAGGCGTGGTTCCCTTGCGTGCGCTGACTAAATGTAATTCAACTGCTGAAAACACTCCCACTTGCTGGCCAACAGATTTTCTGGTGGAGTTTCATTCAATAGCGTTTTCAGTACATTTATCTTAAGCCATGCCTTTAAATACGGTGTACCTTTAATTGGATATTTGTCGCCAGACTAGAATACATCGAGAGGACGGGTTCAGAATATAGGGATGAATGAAAGAATACCATCTATGTATCTTCATCTTCGTTTCAGCACCAACTGGTAGATTTAAAAATACTCCGATTTTGTAGATTATTTAGGCACATTTTAGGGTTAGGAAAGTATGTATGAATCATAAAAAAACTGGTTTGGAGAACCTTTACACACTAAATATATTGATGAATAAAAAATACAGTGGTTTGATTCATCCTGAAAGTTGTCACATTCAAGTTCAATCCATGAAATATTGGAAGATGGGAAAAAAGTGTACAATAGGGGTTGAATAGGGGGGTCCTATACATTTACCCTAATTCTCACTAATCATGGAACTGTATGAAACCGGTTCAGTCGTCGTGAACCGTGAACCAGGCTACAGGTTTAACCTGCTACGTGTGGTCTGAGTTCCATAATGATTCAAACAGGCTACATGTCCTAAATTCTTGCACAACGTTAGCCTAATGCTAACGACCCTCAGGAACAACTGACGTGACAGAGGAAAGAAAGGGAAACAGAATGGAATGATGCTAAATGGAAGCTACAAATGGAAGAAAACGAACACTAAAGTGACAGTTATAAATGTATGTGGGTTTTACTGACGGTGGTTCTCTATGTGTTGTAATAATGTTTTCAAGTTGAATTCAAGTTGTTTCTGTCAATGACGTATGCTCTCAATGTGATCTGATAGGAGTGACGCCAAAATCCAAGCTGGTTTACCTTGACACCTTTTATTGGAGCATCAGAACCAATCACAGTTGAGCTCGCTCAGTTTAGCTTCATGGCGTCAGCTAATGGGGATCCAAGTCAAATCAAATCAAATTAATAACATATTGGACTGTGCATGTTTAAATGCAGTATGAAGTCTCTGTTTGAACTTTGACCACAGACAGTAAAAGTGTTGTCATTGTTAATGGTTCTTCAACAATGTTCAGAAATATTGACTGTTCTGTTATTTCTAATTGTAGCTGATTGAGCTGTGACTTACATCTAAAATGAGTCTCTGGGGAGAGAGAGGAGGAGACCACTGCCTCTAAAATTAGTCTCTCTGGGGGGAGAGAGGAGGAGACCACTGCCTCTAAAATGAGTCTCTCTGGGGAGAGAGAGGAGGAGACCACTGCCTCTAAAATGAGTCTCTCTGGGGAGAGAGAGGAGGAGACCACTGCCTCTAAAATGAGTCTCTCTGGGGAGAGAGAGGAGGAGACCACTGCCTCTAAAATGAGTCTCTCTGGGGAGAGAGAGGAGGGGACCACTGCTTCTAAAATGACTCAAGACACCAGTTCTAAGAGGTAAGAGATGACATGTAAAATATACAGTTCTCTTAAAGATATAAAACTAAAGGGAAAAGTTTTCCCAAATTACATCAAATGTAGTTCTACATCATTAATTTAAAAGTTCCCAAATCGATTTACAAATTGCAGACTGTAGCTTTATAAAGAAACATCAGGACTTCTATGAGTTCAGCTATACACTTGTTGAAATGATGTTGATGAGGTATTGATGAGATATTGATGAGGTGATCTGCCTCCCTGTTTTGTTCAGTGTCCAGAAGCCCAGAGCAGAGTCACCTGCCCGCAGCCTGCTATCAATGAAGAGTGATCAGCCACCTGCTTTCAGCCAGGAACCATTACCAGATGACAATAAGGAAGTGGAGAGTTTAGACAGTGAGGATGCATTAAAGATCACACGCAACCTTCTGGACAGAAGAAGTAAGACTGTGTTTCATACAATATTACAAAGAACGGTACAAAGGCCCCTCTAACACACACACACACACACACACACACACACACACACACAAACTTATGAGTCCCAACTCTCATTGTTTTCCTACAGGTCAAACTCTTCTGACAGTCCAACAAGACATTAAGGCTAAACTGAAACACAAGTATCAACACATATCTGAAGGAATTGGACACCATGGAAACCAAAGTCTGTTAAAGGACATCTACACAGAGCTCTACATCACAGAGGGTGGAAGTGGAGGGGTCAATAATGAACATGAGGTGAGACAGATAGAGATGGCATCCAAGAAACAAACCACACAAGAGACACCAATCAAATGCAACGACATCTTCAAGCCTTTAGCTGGACAAGACAAACCTAGCAGAACTGTGCTGACAAAAGGAATCGCTGGCATTGGAAAAACAGTCTCTGTGCAGAAGGTCATCCTTGACTGGGCAGAGGGAAAAGCAAATCAGGACGTTCATTTCATGTTTCCTCTTCCTTTCCGTGATCTGAACCTGAAAAAGGACCAATACAGTCTGATGCAACTTCTTTCCCACTACTTCTCAGAGCTGAAAGAGATTGACAGCATTGAAGATGGGGAGACCAAAACTGTTTTCATTTTTGATGGTCTGGATGAGTGTCGACTTCCTCTAGACTTCAAAAACAATGAGAAGTGCTGTGATGTCACGAAGCCAACCTCAGTGGACGTGCTGCTGACAAACCTCATCAAGGGGAATCTGCTTCCCTCTGCTCTCCTCTGGATAACCTCACGGCCTGCAGCAGCCAATCAGATCCCTCCTGAGTGTGTTGACCAGGTGACAGAGGTACGAGGGTTCAATGATCCACAGAAGGAGGAGTACTTCAGGAAGAAAATCACAGATCAGAATCTGGCCAATGAAATCATCACCCACATAAAAACATCAAGGAGCTTCCACATCATGTGCCACATGCCAGTCTTCTGTTGGATATCAGCCACTGTCCTTGAGATGATGCTGAAAGAGGCCGAGAAGGATGAAGTCCCCAAAACTCAGACCCAGATGTACATACACTTCACGCTCATCCAAATCATTGTGAAGAACAAGAAGTACAACAAAGCCACAGAGACAAACCCAAAGGAACTGTCTCAGTCAGACAAAGAGATGATCCTGAAACTGGCAAAGCTGGCTTTCCAACAGCTGCAGAAGGGCAACCTGATCTTCTATGAGGAGGACCTGAGAGAGTGTGGCCTTGATGTCACAGAGGCATCAGAGTACTCAGCATTGTGTACAGAGATCTTTAAAGAAGAATCTGGGCTGTACCAAGACAAGGTCTACAGCTTTGTGCATCTGAGCATTCAGGAGTTTCTAGCAGCAGTGCATGCTTTAGAATCATGTCTGGACAAGAAGGAAAATGTTTTTTCCACCACTAGTGAGGATGAAGAGGAGGAGTCAATCCAGTTGTTTGACTTACACTGGAGAGCAGTGGACCAGGCCTTGAAGAGTGAGAATGGACACCTGGACCTGTTCCTCCGCTTCCTTCTGGGCCTCTCACTGGAGTCCAATCAGAATCTGTTACGAGGCCTTCTGACACAGACAGGAAGTACAACACAGAGCAATGAGGAAACAGTTGAGAGAACAGTCAGGTACCTTTCATACAACATCGAGGAGGAATCCTCACCAGAAAGGATCATCAACTTGTTCCACTGTCTGAATGAACTTGGTGCCAACTCTCTAGTTGAAGACATGCAAACCTCCCTGCGATCAGGAACTCTTTCAGAAACAGAGCTAGAACCTCAACAATGTTCAGCCCTGGCCTACCTGTTACTGATGTCAGAGGAGGTGCTGGAGGAGTTTGACCTGAAGACATACACCACATCAGAGGAAGGTTATCAGAGGTTTCTGCCGGTAGTGAAAACCTGCAAGAGAGCACTGTAAGTTCTGCTATTGAGTTGCTGTTTACAGTATCATTATTCTGAAGGATTTGTATATCTAACATATTATCTCCTCTCTCAGACTGGATCGCTGTAAACTCACATATGAATCCTGTGAGACTCTGGCTTCAGCTCTGCAGACACCAAACTCCCCCCTGAGAGAACTGGACCTCAGCTACAATGACCTGAGAGACAGAGGGTTGGAGCTGCTCTGTGTTGGACTAACCAGTCCACTCAGCAACATACAGACACTAGTGTGAGTTAAATATCTTCAGTATCCACTGTGAGTGTTTATATATTATGTATGTAGTTAGTATGTGTATGTTTTTAACATTATTTGAACATCTTGGTAAATATGCAGAAACATACATCAAATGTGATAAATATATCAAACTAAGGTTAAATATCTTGAGTGAGTTAGTATGTTTTTTAACATTGGTTAATCATGTGTCCTTCTGTTATAATAATAATATAATAATATGCCATTTAGCAGAAGCTTTTTATCCAAAGCGACTTACAGTCATGCGTGCATACATTTTGTTTTTGTGTATGGGTGGTCCCGGGGATCGAACCCACTACCCTGGCGTTACAAGCTCCGCGCTCTACCGGCTCTTAAAGCTTTGCATATTTAACAGTGTATCAACACATCTCCTCTCTCCAGACTAGCTAACTGTAAACTCACATATAAATCCTGTGAGACTCTGGCATCAGCTCTGCAGACACCAAACTCCCCCCTGAGAGAACTGGACCTCAGCTACAATGACCTGGGAGACAGAGGAATGAAGCTGCTCTGTGTTGGACTAACCAGTCCACTCTGCAACATACAGTGTCACGATTCAGACAGACGACCAGAGGACCACAATTGCGTCACACCAGAAAGTTTATTAAACTTAAGGGAAAAGGGAAGTAGGGAGTGAATGAAGGCTCCAGGGGTAACAGGGATCCCGTCCAATGCGCTGGGTCTGTGCCCCCCAGTGGCAGCGATCGTCCTATGAAGCCGGTGGTGGGTGGTCCAGAAGTCCTGGGGGGGAGACACAGACACAACAGGGCGGAATGAAACCAGGCAGCAGTACAGTTCAAGGGAATCCAGAATACGTAGTAGCAAGGCAGAAGGCTGGTCAGAGTTACCGGGATTGAAGAGTAGTCAGGAGTCGTAATGGCAGAAGCAGGTCTGGATCTCCTAAGGCAGAAGAGTATCCAACAAACAGGCAGGTCCGGGGTCACAAAACCAGGGTGAGCCAGAAGCGCGAGCAAACAGGTTCCGGGTGTGAGCTTTGCAGACGATCTGACACCGGAGAGCTGAAAGACAGGGCCTTAAATACTGGGAGAGGTTAGTGGGTAATGCAGCGCAGCTGGCAGAGTAATTAGAGCCGAGCAGAGCAGGGACAGGTGGAGCTAGTTAGGCTGAGTAGAGAGAGGGAGGTGAGCAGAGTGGAAGATAGTGGAAACCAATTAAGGTGGTAACCCGGTGGAGTGAGAGGGCTCATGACAGAACCCCCCAAGGGACGGCCCCAGAAGTCCCAAGAGCAACACCACGCCGGGCGGGAGGAGGGGAGCCGGAGGAGGGCTAGAACTCCTCCGAACGGTCCGAGTGAACGTCCTCATCCTCGGAGGAAGCCGGAGGGCCGTGGTCGGGGAGATGGGACAGGTCCCGAGACAGGATCAGGCACAGGACAGGAAGCCGAGCGGGCCGGACGGTTAGGGACCCCTCTGGGGCGGCCCCCTACGGATTGCAGGTTGATCAGGATGCCGTTGGTGAAAAGCGGTGATGAGAGTCCTATCCACAATCCGACTAGCTGGCACCCAGGTCCTTTCCTCAGGTCCATAGCCCTCCCAGTCAATGAGGTACTGGAGACCCCTACCCCTCCGTCTGGACCGAAGCAGGCGGCGGACGGTGTAAACCAGACCACCATCGACGAGCCGTGGAGGAGGAGGACCAGGCGCAGCAGGGACCAGCGGACTCTCATGGATGGGCTTAATCTTAGACACATGGAAAGTGGGGTGCACCCTCAGGGAATTAGGCAGTTGGAGCCGGACAGCAGTTGGGCTAATCACTCTTATGATAGGGAATGGGCCAATGAACCGAGGTGCCAGCTTCTGCGACTCCACCCTGAGTGGCAGGTTCTTCGATGACAACCACACCCTTTGACCAACATGGTAGGTGGGAGCAGGAATTCTCCGACGGTTGGCCCCGGTAGTGTAGCTGGCAACGGACCTGAGGAGTGTGGCTCGGGCTTGTGACCAGGTGCGGCGACATCGACGGGCAAAAGCAAGTGCAGATGGGCAAGTAACCTCCTCCTCCTGGCTGGCAAATAGAGGAGGCTGGTATCCATAAACACATTGGAAAGGGGACATACCGATGGCAGAGCAGGTCAGAGAATTGTGTGCGTACTCCACCCATGTCAATTGCTGCGACCAGGAGTGGGGGTTGCGTGAAGTCATGCATCGCAGTGCCTTCGAGCTCCTGATTAGCCCGCTCTGACTGCCCATTGGATTGGGGATGGAATCCGGAAGTCAGACTGACTGTGGCTCCCAGCAGGTGACAGAACTCCTTCCAAAAAGCGGAGGAGAATTGTGGACCACGGTCAGAAACAACATCCCTTGGCAGTCCGTGGATCCGGAAGACGTGTTCCAGGACCACCTGGGCGGTCTCCTTGGCGGTTGGGAGCTTGGGGAGGGGAATGAAGTGTGCCATCTTGCTGAAACGGTCAACGATGGTGAGAATGACGGTCATGCCACTTGAAGGGGGGCAGCCCCGTGACAAAGTCAAGGGCGATGTGAGACCAGGGACGTCTGGGCACAGGCAGGGGCTGCAGCAATCCGGCTGGGGGCTGGCAGGACGACTTGTGTTGGTTGCAGATGGGGCAGGCTTGGACGAATTCCCGTACATCCTTCCTCAGAGAGGGCCACCAGAACCTCTGGGCGAGCAGGTTGTAAGTGCGGGTGGAGCCAGGGTGACAAGCTAGGCGGGAGTCATGTCCCCACTGAATGACCTGGGACCTCAGGTCTTCGGGGGACAAAAAGGCGGTCAGCTGGGCAAGTGCTGGGACCTGGCTGGTTACGGAGAGCCTCCAGCACCTGTTCCTCAACAGCCCAGGTCAGAGCTGCAACGATGCAGGGACTTGGCAGAATCGACACAGGGTCCTTGGAGGGGGTGTCATCCTTCTGGAATTGACGGGAGAGGGCGTCTGGCTTGGTGTTGCGTGATCCAGGCCGGTATGACAGAGTGAAATTAAACCTGGTGAAGAACAGGGCCCAGCGGGACTGCCTGGAGTTCAACCGTTTGGCCGTAGCGGATGTACTCCAAGTTCTTATGATCGGTCCAAACGAGAAATGGAATGGTGGACCCCTCCAGCCAGTGACGCCACTCCTCCAAGGCAAGCTTCACAGCCAGCAGCTCACGGTTCCCTATGTCGTAATTGCACTCAGAGGGGGACAACCGACGTGAGAAAAAAGGCACAGGGATGGAGCTTCCTATCCTCCGCAGCCCACTGAGAAATCACAGCACCAACTCCCACATCCGAGGCGTCCACCTCCACAATGAATTGCCGGTCCACATCAGGCATCTGGAGGATGGGAGCGGAGGTGAACCTCACCTTGAGGGTACTGAAGGCTTTGTCGGCTGCTGGGGTCCAGGTGAAGGGTTGCTTGGTGCTGGTTAGAGCAGTGAGAGGGGCAGCAACGGTACTGTAGTTCCGGATAAACTTCCTATAGAAGTTAGCAAACCCCAGAAACTGTTGCAGCTTCTTTCTGTTCTCCCGGAACTGGCCACGAAGTGACTGCTGATACTTTGGCAGGATCCATTTGGATACTTCCCTCTGCCACTATGTACCCCAGGAAGGCCACTGTCTTGACGTGAAACTCACATTTCTCTGCCTTGGCGTAGAGGGAATTCTCCAGAAGACGATGAAGGACTTGCTGGACATGGCGGGTGTGTTCAGACAGGTTTCTGGAGTAAATTAAGATGTCATCCAGGTAAACGAAGACAAACTTGTTTAACATGTCCCGCAGTACATCATTCACTAGAGCCTGGAACACAGCAGGAGCATTGGTGAGGCCAAAAGGCATAACCAGATACTCGTAGTGGCCTGTTGGTGTATTGAATGCGGTTTTCCATTCATCTCCCTCCCGGATCCGCACTAGGTGGTAAGCGTTTCTGAGATCCAACTTGGTAAAAACAGTGGCTCCCTGGAGCAACTCAAAAGCAGAGGTGAGCAGAGGCAGAGGGTAACGGTTTTTCACTGTGATGTCGTTGAGTCCCCTGTAGTCGATGCAGGGGCGAAGAGATCCGTCCTTCTTCCCCACAAAGAAGAAGCCAGCACCAGCAGGAGATGAAGATGAACGGATTAATCCTGCGGACAGAGAGCCATTGATGTAGTCCTCCATGGACTTTCTTTCAGGAGCAGACAACGAATAAAGACGACCCCTTGGAGGAGCTGTTCCAGGGAGGAGGTCGATGGCACAGTCGTACGGTCGGTGAGGGGGCAGAGATGTGGCTCTTGCTTTGTTAAACACCTCTCTGAGACCATGGTAGCATTCTGGGACATTGGAGAGGTCCGGAGCGGAGTTAGTAGGTACTGGCCGAGGGGTAGTGCGGCAGCAAGCAGGCAGGTACGGTGGCAGTCCTCTCCCCACTCCCTGATCACCCCGGTCACCCAGTCGAGCTGAGGGTTGTGCCGGGCGGAGCCATGGGTAACCCAGGATGAGGGGTTGGCCTGGAGAGGGGAGCAGGTGAAACTGGATAGTTTCTTGATGGTTTTCGGACAGACCCATCGAGACCGGGGCCGTGACATGAGTGACCGATCCGAGTAAGTGTCCGTCCAGTGCCCGGGCAGGAATAGGAGGTGTCAAACGGAGGTTCTCCAGTCCCAGTTGGCGTGCCAGCTTGACGTCCATTATGTTGGCTTCGGCGCCAGAATCCACCAGAGCAGCCAGGGTGTGAGTTGAGTCAGAGAGGCGGAGGTGAACTTGCAGCAGGGGTTTGCGGTCGGAGGACTGGATGGTCATTGAACTCGACCGGACTCCCCCTACGCCCGGTGAGCTTCGGCCCTTTAAAGGGCAGGTTACCACACGATGTCCATCACCTCCACAATAGAGGCAGAGGTTTGAGGTGAAGCGCGCTGGCGCTCTGCAGGAGTGAGGGAGGCTCGCCCAATCTCCATAGGCTCAGACTGATCAAGCTGACCTGGGTGAGTGGCAGTAGATGACAGGAGCCCAGTCGGATCTCTCCGAATGCCGGTAGTAGGTGGACCTTGGCGCCCCCTCTCACGACGACGGGTCTGTATCCTTCTGTCGATCCTGACAGTCAGTGCGATGGCTTCATCAAGAGTGGAAGGCAGTTCATGGGAGACCAACTCGTCCTTGATATAGTCAGCCAAACTATGGAAGAACGCGTCCACCAACGGTGGTGTGTTCCAAGAACTTCGTCTAGCCAGGGTTCGGAAGTCGATGGAATGGTCTGCGACTGTACGTCTGCCTTGTCGAATACTGAACAGTTCACGAGACGCCTCTGCGGTGGGTGAATCCAGGTCAAACACCTTCAGCATCTCCTCAGCAAACAGGTCGAAGGTTGCACATGCGGGGGTTTGACGTTCGAACTCTGCTGTTCCCCAGAGTCGAGCTCGGCCCGTCAGGTGAGTGATGGCATACCCAACTTTAGCCCCCTCCGTGGCGAAGGTCCTTGGCTGCAAGGAGAACTGAAGTCGGCAGCTAGTCAGGAATGGCCGGGCCTGGGTTGAATCGCCGTTGAACCGCTCGGGGTTTCCAATCTTGGGTTCGGAGCAGCGGCTGCAATGACCGGGGCAGGTAACTCGGGGGGCTGGGCTGGTGGGCAGACTGGCTGAGGTAAGGTTGGTGAGGAGTTGAATGAGCATGGCGAGTTGTTGTTGCTGCTGCTGGAACTGCTGCTCATGCTCATCGGTTTCCATGTCGGGAAAGTGTGCGCTGAGTCCATAATGGTCAGATCGTACTGTCACGATTCAGACAGACGACCAGAGGACCACAATTGCGTCACACCAGAAAGTTTATTAAACTTAAGGGAAAAGGGAAGTAGGGAGTGAATGAAGGCTCCAGGGGTAACAGGGATCCCGTCCAATGCGCTGGGTCTGTGCCCCCCAGTGGCAGCGATGCGTCCTATGAAGCCGGTGGTGGGTGGTCCAGAAGTCCTGGGGGGAGACACAGACACAACAGGGCGGAATGAAACCAGGCAGCAGTACAGTTCAAGGGAATCCAGAATACGTAGTAGCAAGGCAGAAGGCTGGTCAGAGTTACCGGGATTGAAGAGTAGTCAGGAGTCGTAATGGCAGAAGCAGGTCTGGATCTCCTAAGGCAGAAGAGTATCCAACAAACAGGCAGGTCCGGGGTCACAAAACCAGGGTGAGCCAGAAGCGCGAGCAAACAGGTTCCGGGTGTGAGCTTTGCAGACGATCTGACACCGGAGAGCTGAAAGACAGGGCCTTAAATACTGGGAGAGGTTAGTGGGTAATGCAGCGCAGCTGGCAGAGTAATTAGAGCCGAGCAGAGCAGGGACAGGTGGAGCTAGTTAGGCTGAGTAGAGAGAGGGAGGTGAGCAGAGTGGAAGATAGTGGAAACCAATTAAGGTGGTAACCCGGTGGAGTGAGAGGGCTCATGACATACAGACACTAGTGTGAGTTAACTATCTTCAGTACCCACTGTGAGTGTTTAAATATCATGTATGTACTGTATACTGAACAAGAATATAAATGCAACATATAACAATTTGAAAGGTTTTACTGAGTTACAGTTCATATAAGGAAATCAGTCAATTGAAATAAATTCATTAGGCCATAATCTATGGATTTCACATAAATGGGAATTCAGATATGCATCTGTTGGTCACAGATACCTTAAAAAAAAGTATGGGTGTTTATCAGAAAACCAGTCCGTATCTGGTGTGACCACCATTTGCCTCATGCAGCGCGACACATCTCCTTCACAGAGTTGATCAGGCTGTTGATTGTGGCTTGTGGAATGTTCTCCCACTCCTCTTCAATGGCTGTGCGAAGTTGCTGGAAACTGCCAGGAACTGGAAGACGCTGTCGTACACATCGATCCAGAGCATCCCAAACATTTATGTCTGGTGAGTTTGCAGTCCATGGAAGAACTGGGACATTTTCAGCTTCCAGGAATTGTGTACAGATCCTTGCGACACGGGGCCGTGCATTATCATGCTGAAACATGAGGTGATGGCGGCAGATGAATGGCACGTCAATGGGCCTCAGGATCTCGTCACGGTATCTTTGTGCATTCAAATTGCCATAGATAAAATGTGATTGTGTTCATTGTCTGTAGTTTATGCCTGCCCATTCCATAACCCCACCGCCACCATGGGGCACTCTGTTAACCACATTGACCTCAGCAAACCGCTTGCCCACACAATCCCATCACGACGCCATACACGCTTTCTGCCATCTTCCCGGTACAGTTGAAACTGGGATTAATCCGTGAAGAGCACACTTCTCCAGTGTGCCAGTGGCCATCGAAGGTGAGCATTTGCCCACTGAAGTCGGTTACGACACCGAACTGAAGTCAGGTCAAAACCCTGGTGAGGATGACGAGCACGCAGTTGAGCTTCCCTGAGACGGTTTCTGACAGTTTGTGCAGACATTTTTCGGTTGTGAAAACCCACAGTTAAATCAGCTGTCCTGGTGACTTGTCTCAGACCATCCTGCAGGTGAAGAAGCCGGATGTGGAGGTCCTGGGCTGGCGTGTTTACATGTGGTCTGCGGTTTTGAGGCCGGTTGGATGTACTTCCAAATTCTCTAAAACGATGTTGGAGGCGGTTTATGGTAGAGAAATTAACATTCATTTCTCTGGCAACAGCACTGGTGGACATTCCTGCAGTCATCATGCCAATTGCACGCTCCCTCAAAACATGACACATCTGTGGCATTGTGTTGTGTGACAAAACTGCACATTTCAGAGTGGCCTTTTATTGTCCCCAGCACAAGGTGCACCTGTGTAATGATCATGCTTTTTAATCAGCTTCTTGATATACCACACCTGTCAGGTGGATGGATTATCTTAGCAAAGGAGAAATGCTCACTAACAGGGATCTAAAGAAATGTACAGTGAGGGAAAAAAGTATTTGATCCCCTGCTGATTTTGTACGTTTGCCCACTGACAAAGAAATTATCAGTCTATAATTTTAATGGTAGGTTTATTTGAACAGTGAGAGACAGAATAGCAACAAAAAAATCCATAAAAACGCATATAAAAAATGTTATAAATTGATTTGCATTTTAATGAGGGAAATAAGTATTTGACCCCCTCTCAATCAGAAAGATTTCTGGCTCCCAGGTGTCTTTTATACAGGTAACGAGCTGAGATTAGGAGCACACTCTTAAAGGGAGTGCTCCTAATCTCAGTTTGTTACCTGTATAAAAGACACCTGTCCACAGAAGCAATCAATCAGATTCCAAACTCTCCACCATGGCCAAGACCAAAGAGCTCTCCAAGGATGTCAGGGACAAGATTGTAGACCTACACAAGGCTGGAATGGGCTACAAGACCATCGCCAAGCAGCTTGGTGAGAAGGTGACAACAGTTGGTGCGATTATTCGCAAATGGAAGAAACAAAATAACTGTCAATCTCCCTCGGCCTGGGGCTCCATGCAAGATCTCACCTCGTGGAGTTGCAATGATCATGAGAACGGTGAGGAATCAGCCCAGAACTACACGGGAGGATCTTGTCAATGATCTCAAGGCAGCTGGGACCATAGTCACCAAGAAAACAATTGGTAACACACTACGCCGTGAAGGACTGAAATCCTGCAGCGCCCGCAAGGTCACCCTGCTCAAGAAAGCACATATACAGGGCCGTCTCAAGTTTGCCAATGAACATCTGAATGATTCAGAGGAGAACTGGGTGAAAGTGTTGTGGTCAGATGAGACCAAAACCGAGCTCTTTGGCATTTACTCAACTCGCTGTGTTTGGAGGAGGAGGAATGCTGCCTATGACCCCAACAACACCATCCCCACCGTCAAACATGGAGGTGGAAACATTATGTTTTGGGGGTGTTTTTCTGCTAAGGGGACAGGACAACTTCACTGCATCAAAGGGACGATGGACGGGGCCATGCACCGTCAAATCTTGGGTGAGAACCTCCATCCCTCGGCCAGGGCATTGAAAATGGTTCGTAGATGGGTATTCCAGCATGACAATGACCCAAAACACACGGCCAAGGCAACAAAGGAGTGGCTCAAGAAGAAGCACATTAAGGTCCTGGAGGGGCCTAGCCAGTCTCCAGACCTTAATCCCATAGAAAACCTGTGGAGGGAGCTGAAGGTTCGAGTTGCCAAACGTCATCCTCGAAACCTTAATGACTTGGAGAAGATCTGCAAAGAGGAGTGGAACAAAATCCCTCCTGAGATGTGTGTAAACCTGGTGGCCAACTACAAGAAACGTCTGACCTCTGTGATTGCCAACAAGGGTTTTGCCACCAAGTATTAAATCATGTTTTGCAGAGGGGTCAAATACTTATTTCCCTCATTAAAATGCTATTCAATTTATAACATTTTTTACATGTGTTTTTATGGATTTTTTTGTTGTTATTCTGTCTCTCACTGTTCAAATAAACCTACCATTACAATCATAGACTGATGATGTCTTTGTCAGTGGGCAAACGTACAAAATCAGCAGGGGATCAAATACATTTTTCCCTCACTGTATGCACACAATTTGAGAGAAATAAGCTTTTGTGCGTATGGAACATATCTTGGATCTTTTATTTCAGCTCATGAAACGTGGGACCTACACTTTACATGTTGGGTTTATATTTCTGTTCTGTATAGTTAGTATGTGTATGTTTTTAACATTATTTTAACATTTTTGGGACATATCCAGAAACATACATAACAACATATATCAAACCAAGGTAAATATCTTGAGTGAGTTAGTATGTTTTTAACATTGGTTAATCATGTGTCCTTCTGTTATTATCTAAATGTATCTCATTATTCTTAAAGCTTTGCATATTTAACAGTATATCACTATATCTCCTCTCTCCAGACTAGCTGGCTGTAAACTCACATATGAATCCTGTGAGACTCTGGCTTCAGCTCTGCAGACACCAAACTCCCCCCTGAGAGAACTGGACCTCAGCTACAATGACCTGGGAGACAGAGGAGTGGAGCTGCTCTGTGTTGGACTAACCAGTGCACTCTGCAACATACAGACACTAGTGTGAGTTAACTATCTTCAGTATGAGTTATTATGTGGATGTTTTAAACATTTGTTAATCATGTGCTCTTCTGTCCTCTAGTCTAGCTCAGTGTGGTCTGACAGAGGGTTGCTGTTCAGATCTGGCCTCAGTCCTGAGTTCACCCAACTCACAACTGAAACAACTGGAGCTGAGAGACAATGACCTGCAGGACTCAGGAGTTACACTGCTGTCTGCTGGACTGGAGGATCCAGACTGTAAACTACACACACTGGGGTAAGTACAGCTGTTTCAGTCAGGTCGGTACTGAGCTGAGTTACACTGCCCTCTGCTGGACTGGAGGATCCAGACTGTAAACTACACACACTGGGGTATGTACAGCTGTTTCAGTCAGGCCGGTACTGAGCTTAGTAAAACAAAAATCGAATGTTTCATTACAATGTTTGTGTCATGGACAAAATGATGGGTGTCCTACAAGATGATTGACACCAGTCCACCAACCTAGACAGCTGTTGTGTCTCTCTGTAGGCTGTCTGGCTGTCTGGTCACAGAGGAGGGCTGTGCAGCTCTGTCTTCAGCTCTGAGGTCAAACCCCTCCCACCTGAAAGAGCTGGTCCTGAGCTACAATCACCCAGGAGACTCTGCAGGGGGACTGCTTTCAGCTGCTCTGGTGGATCCCACAGATAAACTGATGAAGCTGAAGTAAGTCAGAATAGATGTCCTAATAGTGTGAGCAGTGGTTGTGTCCTATGTAGTGTAGTAGGTTCAGTAACATGAGGACATGATGGTAGAATTAAGGGGACGTTTACCCAGCAGGCTTAGCACTCCAACACAGCATACATTATCACTACATTAATACTCTTCTTCTGCATCTCTGATATCCTGTTGGAATTGTACTCTGTTCTGTATGCAGTAGGTAGGGTAGATGTCACGGTTTCGGCCGAGGCTGCCTCTCTTCCTTGCTCTGGCAGGCTTCGGCGTTCGTCGTCTCCGGAATACTAGCTGCCACCGTTGTATGTTTCTATATTCGTTTGGTCTTGTCTGGTATTGTACACCTGTTGTCGTTTAGCGTCATTAGTGACCTATAAGTTCTAGTTGGTTTTGTCAGGTGTTGTGTGTGATTGTTTCGCTGTCGTGTTTGTGCTCTTCAGTATACCGTTTGCTCTTTGTAGCGTTCCTCCTCTGTTTAGGAGTGTATTTTTCGCACCTGTTTAGTGCGCCTTTTGTTTTACGCCTGCGTGCGGAGTTTCTCGCCTCAGGGCTTTTGGATCGTGTATTTGTTTGTGCCTGCACTAAAGTCTTTTGGACTTATTTTCTGCGTCCTGCGCCTGATTCCAGCACCACACCCACCTACAGCACCAACTGACAGAATCACACACCACACCGAATGGAATCAGCAGGAGCCGCAGCAGCACAGGAGACGTTGGAGGATCGGGTCCGGGAGCAGAACGACCAGATCCTGCGGATCGGGACTGCCCTGCAGGATGTTATCAACACACTCCAACGCTGGGAGACCCGAGGGACACCCCCAACTCCGGAACCCAGGGGAATTCGACTCTCGCTCCCGAGGGTCACGATGGGACCGCTGCCGGGTGTCAGAGTTTCCTTCTCCAGGTGGAGCTTTACCTGGCCACCGTGCACCCGGCGCCCTCGGGACACGAGAGCGTGTCCGCCCTCATCTCCTGCCTTTCCGGCAAGGCGTTAGAATGGGCTAACGCCGAATGGAGGAGGATAGACGCTGCCACCATCACGTACGTTGAGTTCTCCCGCCGCTTCAGGGCGGTGTTTGACCATCCACCGGAGGGGAAAGCGGCGGGGGAGCGTCTGTTCTGCCTCCGGCAGGGGAGGAGGAGTGCCCAGGAATTAGAGTTAGAATTCCGTACTCTAGCGGCGGATGCAGGGTGGAATGAGCGGGCCCTCATCGATCACTACCGCTGTAGTCTACGTGAGGACGTCCGTCGGGAGCTGGCCTGTCGGGATACCAGTCTCTCTTTCGACCAGTTAGTCGACATGTCCATCAGGCTGGACACCCTGCTGGCGACCCGCGGACGTCCCGAGGGAGGTCCGTCCATTTCACCTTCCAGCGCCTCCGAGCCGAGTCCCATGGAGCTTGGGGGCGCTGGCGCTAGAGAGAGGAGGGGTCGGAGTACGAGGGGGCCCATCTCCTGCACCAACTGTGGCCGTGGAGGACACACCGCGGCTAGGTGCTGGGGATGGCCTCCTAGGGGAGAAGACGACAGGCCCCGCACTGGGGAGTCCTTCCAGGTGAGTAGACGCCTCATTCACCCAGAGCTCTCTGTTGCGCACTTCTGTATACCTGTGCGTTTTCCACAGGTAGCACCTCATTCCCAGCATAAGGCGCTGGTAGATTCAGGCGCGGCTGGGAATTTTGTTGATAGGAAATTTTGTTTAGATTTAGGGATTCCCCTTCTTCCTGTTGACGTCCCATTCCCCGTTCATGCCCTAGATAGCCGTCCGTTGGGATCGGGCTTGATCAGGGAGGTCAGGGCGCCACTTAGGATGTGTGCGCAGGGGGGGTCATCAGGAGATGATCCAGCTATTTCTGATCGACTCGCCTGCGTATCCGGTGGTGCTGGGAATGCCCTGGTTGAGTATCCATAACCCGTCTATTTCGTGGCAGGAGAGGGCTCTGATGGAGTGGTCTGACCAGTGTGTGGGTCGATGTTTAGGCGTTTCCGTAGGGGCTACCTCAGTGGAGAGTCCAAACCAGGTGCCCGCATTGCACATTCCCCCCGAGTATGAGGATTTGGCTATTGTGTTCAGTAAGTCGAGGGCGACGCAGTTGCCTCCCCATAGGCAGGGAGATTGTGCGATAGACCTCCAGGCAGGAGCTGCGCTCCCACGGAGCCATGTGTATCCTCTGTCTCAGGAGGAGAAGAGAGCTATGGAGACTTACATAGACGAATCTCTGAGACAAGGATACATACGGCCATCCACTTCCCCTGCGTCCTCGAGTTTCTTTTTTGTGAAGAAAAAGGATGGAGGGTTACGCCCGTGCATTGATTACCGTAGTCTCAATCAGATCACGGTGAAGTACAGTTATCCACTTCCGCTGATTGCGACCATGACGGAGTCATTGCACGGGGCGCGTTTCTTCACTAAATTAGATCTCAGGAGCACGTACAACTTGGTGCGCATTAGGGAGGGCGATGAATGGAAGACAGCCTTTAGTACCACCTCGGGCCATTACGAGTATCTAGTCATGCCATACGGGTTGTTGAACGCTCCTTCAGTTTTCCAATCATTCGTGGATGAGATATTCAGGGACATGCAGGGGCAGGGGGTGGTCGTGTACATAGATGACATTCTCGTGTACTCGTCTACCCGAGTCGAGCATGTGGCTCTGGTGCGCCGAGTGTTGCGGAGGCTGTTGGAGCACGACCTGTATGTCAAGGCAGAGAAGTGTCTGTTTTTCCAGGAGTCGGTATCCTTTTTGGGTTATCAGTTGTCTGCGTCAGGGGTAAGAATGGAGGTAGACCGGGTGTCAGCCGTGCGTAATTGGCAAACGCCAACCACTGTGAAGGAGGTGCAGCAGTTTTTGGGGTTTGCGAATTACTACCGGAGGTTTATCCGGGGTTTTGGACAGGTGGCAGCTCCCATAACGTCTCTTTTGAAGGGAGGTCCGGTGCGTTTGCAGTGGTCAGCCGAGGCGGACAGGGCTTTTGGGAGGCTGAAGGACCTGTTTACCTCGGCTCCGGTGCTGGCGCATCCGGATCCCTCTTTACCATTTCAGGTAGAGGTGGACGCGTCAGAGGCCGGTATAGGAGCCGTGCTTTCGCAACGGTCCGGCACGCCACCTAAACTCCGCCCCTGTGCCTTTTATTCCAAGAAGCTCAGTCCGGCGGAGCGAAATTATGACGTAGGGGACAGGGAGCTGTTAGCCGTGGTACAGGCCCTAAAGGTGTGGAGGCACTGGCTTGAGGGGGCTCAACACCCTTTCCTCATTTTGACGGACCACCGTAACCTGGAGTACATCCGGGCAGCTAGGAGACTGAACCCTCGCCAGGCGCGGTGGAATATGTTTTTGACCCGGTTCGTATTTAAGATCACGTACATCCCTGGGTCACAGAACGGTAAGACAGACGCACTGTCTCGGCGGTATGACACGGAGGAGAGGTCCGTGGAGCCCACTCCCATACTGCCGGAGTCTTGTCTGGTGGCACCGGTAGTGTGGGAGGTCGATGCTGAACTCGAGCGGGCGTTGCGCACCGACCCTAGTCCACCTCAATGCCCAGAGGGTCGGAAGTACGTTCCGCTCGAGGTTCGGGATCGATTGATCTATTGGGCTCACACGTCACCCTCCTCTGGACATCCTGGT
This sequence comes from Coregonus clupeaformis, assembly GCF_020615455.1. NCBI lineage: Eukaryota > Metazoa > Chordata > Actinopteri > Salmoniformes > Salmonidae > Coregonus > Coregonus clupeaformis. The sequence goes on from NW_025534256.1 coordinate 101,174, forward strand.
ATCGGCCGGACAGTGCACTGCCTTAGTGCTAAGTACTGGTGGCCCACGTTGGCGAGGGATGTGAGGGTTTATGTCTCCTCCTGCTCGGTGTGCGCCCAGTGTAAGGCGCCTAGACATCTGCCTAGGGGTAAGTTACTACCCCTGCCCGTTCCACAACGACCATGGTCTCACCTCTCGGTGGACTTTATTACTGACCTTCCTCCCTCACAGGGGAATACTACTATACTGGTCGTTGTGGACCGGTTCTCTAAGGCCTGTCGTTTGCTCCCTATGCCGGGCCTTCCTACTGCCCTACAGACCGCCGAAGCGCTATTCACCCATGTTTTCCGGCACTACGGGGTACCCGAGGATATTGTGTCTGATCGAGGTCCCCAATTTACCTCCAGAGTCTGGAGAGCCTTTATGGAGCGTTTGGGGGTCTCGGTGAGCCTCACCTCGGGTTACCATCCGGAGAGTAATGGGCAGGTGGAACATGTGAACCAGGATGTGGGTAGGTTTCTTAGATCATACTGCCAGGACCGGCCGGAGGAGTGGGCACGGTACGTTCCCTGGGCAGAAATGGCCCAGAATTCCCTACGCCATTCCTCCACTAACCTAACCTCTTTCCAATGTGTGTTAGGTTACCAGCCGGTTCTGGCACCTTGGCAGCAGAGCCAGATCGAGGCTCCTGCGGTGGATGAGTGGGTGCGGCGCTCGGAGGAGACGTGGAACGCTGCACACGTCCACCTGCAGCGGGCCCTCCGTCGTCAAAAGGCGGCGCCGATCTCCACCGCAGTGAGGGACCGTGTACGCACCTGGTGATCGAGTCTGGCTCTCTACCAGAAACCTGCCCCTCCGCCTGCCCTGTCGGAAGCTGGGTCGGCGGTTTGTGGGGCCGTTTAAAGTCCTGAGAAGATTGAACGAGGTGTGTTACAGATTACAACTACCTGTTGAGTATAAAAGTATTAACCCCTCGTTCCATGTGTCTCTTCTCAGGCCGGTGGTAGCTGGCCCACTCCAGGAAAATGAGATCAAGGAGACTCCTCCGCCCCCGTTGGACATCGAGGGGGCACCGGCGTACTCCGTGCAGTCCATCTTGGATTCGAGACGTCGGATGGGGGGTCTCCAGTATCTAGTGGAGTGGGAGGGGTACGGCCCGGAGGAACGGTGCTGGGTGCCGAGGAGAGACATTTTGGACCCGTCTCTCCTGACAGAATTCCATCGTAGTCACCCGACGCGCCCTGCTCCGCGTCCTCCTGGTCGCCCCGAGGCCGGAGTCGGCGTACGTCTGGAGCCGCGCGTCAAGGGGGTACTGTCACGGTTTCGGCCGAGGCTGCCTCTCTTCCTTGCTCGGGCAGGCTTCGGCGTTCGTCGTCTCCGGAATACTAGCTGCCACCGTTGTATGTTTCTATGTTCGTTTGGTCTTGTCTGGTATTGTACACCTGTTGTCGTTTAGCGTCATTAGTGTCCTATAAGTTCTCGTTGGTTTTGTCAGGTGTTGTGTGTGATTGTTTCGCTGTCGTGTTTGTGCTCTTCAGTATACCGTTTGCTCTTTGTAGCGTTCCTCCTCTGTTTAGGAGTGTATTTTTCGCACCTGTTTAGTGCGCCTTTTGTTTTACGCCTGCGTGCAGAGTTTCTCGCCTCAGGGCTTTTGGATCGTGTATTTGTTTGTGCCTGCACTAAAGTCTTTTGGACTTATTTTCTGCGTCCTGCGCCTGATTCCAGCACCACACCCACCTACAGCACCAACTGACAGTAGAATACCTGTATTTCTCTAGTAATGAATTGTTCTCTGTTCTGTATGCAGTAGGTAGGATAGAATACCTGTATGTCTCTAGTAATGAATTGTACTCTGTTCTGTATGCAGTAGGTAGGATAGAATACCTGTATGTCTCTAGTAATGAATTGTAATCTGTTCTGTATGCAGTAGGTAGGATAGAATACCTGTATTTCTCTAGTAATGAACTTGGATAGTGCATCAGAACACAACAATATGGTGTAAATGTTGACTGCTTCATTAGGTCTTTGTCAGTCAATAACCTGTTTCTCCTACAGTGTGGATCATGGTGGAGAGTTCAGGCTGAAATCAGGGCTGAGGAAATGTAAGTCTCTTCAATCCTAATTAACTGCATATTCAGAACTACAGTAACATAGTAACTAAGCAATACTTGTTCTGTACCTACAAAACAGCATATTATATGAAGATGTGGTTTGATTAAACTCTCTTTTTGTCTACAGATGCCTGTCATCTCACCCTGGACCCAAATACAGCAAACCCAAACCTGATGCTGTCTGAGGGGAACAGGAAGGTGACACGGGTGGAGGAGAAGCAGCATTATGAAGACCATCCAGACAGATTTGACCAACATTCCCAAGTTCTCTGCAGAGAAGTCTTATCTGGATGTCGTTATTACTGGGAGGTGGAGAGGGATGGTGACTGGGCTGACATTGGTGTGGTGTACAAAGGAATGAAGAGGAAGGGAGAGAAGGAGGACAGTTGGATTGGACTCAACAGGAAGTCCTGGTGTTTAGTCTGCTCTGATAGTGGTGATGACTTTTACCATGCTGGAGTCCGAAGCATAACCATCCCTGGTCCTGTTTCTAACAGAGTTGGAGTGTATCTGGACTGGCCAGCTGGTACTTTGTCCTTCTATAGTGTGTCCTCCTCTGGTACACTGACACACCTTTACACAGAACACACCACATTCACTGAACCCCTCTATCCTGGGTTTGGGGTTTCCTCCTCCTCAATGACCCTGTGTCAGATAGATGACCAACACATTCAAAGGTGAGTCATAGCAATGTTTTATCATGTGTTTTCCTCTGGAATCATTCCTACAATTAGATTAATAGTGGTGTGTTTTAATGTGTTATGTTGGACCTACAGACAGTTAGATTAGTCGTAGTGGTGTGTTTTAATGTGTTCTGTTGGACCTACAGACAGTTAGATTAGTAGTGGTGTTTTTTAATGTGTTCTGTTGGACCTACAGACAGTTAGATTAGTAGTAGTGGTGTGTTTTAATGTGTTCTGTTGGACCTACAGACAGTTAGATTAGTAGTGGTGTGTTTTAATGTGTTCTGTTGGACCTACAGACAGTTAGATTAGTAGTAGTGGTGTGTTTTAATGTGTTCTGTTGGACCTACAGACAGTTAGATTAGTAGTGGTGTGTTTTAATATGTTCTGTTGGACCTACAGACAGTTAGATTAGTAGTAGTGGTGTGTTTTAATGTGTTCTGTTGGACCTACAGACAGTAACTCATGATACCGGGTGACATCACATCTCTAGGGGCTTTCATCAAGATAAGCAATGTCACCTGTAATGTCACCATCAGTATTGACTTCATGGAAGTTGACAGGGTGTTATGTCACATTTGGCAATGCACCCTACATAGGGAGTGGTTCTGTCACCCTTTATACACCCTTTGTATTGCTTATGAAGACTGAATGTATGCTATATAAAGCCTTTATAAGTTGTATTTAGTTTAATCACAGTCTATCCATCTGCTTTCCCAACACCAGAGACCACGGTGGAGAGTGTTGTATCAAGCCTGTTCCTGAGAAATGTGAGTGTTAACTGATTTAATTGTTTTTCAATCAAAATACTTTTAAAGCATTCATTATACTTGAGTCCCAGGCAAGGAACACAATCACGATATATTTGGTCAAAACAAACTTAAAGGTAGAGTCAGCAATATGATGTAGATGCACAAAGTAAATAGCATAGTGGGTCAATTTCTACAACAACTAAGAGCGTTGGAGCGCGATGCTAAACTTCTCTGCTTTGGTCCCGTGGCTACCACGCTGTAAGAGAGTGAAGAGAACCCGTGCACACGGGCAGATACTGTGTGAGAGAGAAGTCAGGCATCTTGCTCATCACAATATCTGCGGTGCTGCTCGTACAACATCATTTAGCTGACTCTACCTTTAAGCTCTCATCCTGGGATCTACCAGAAATCAGGCCCCCAACATCTCCAAAACATGGACCAGAACCATGTTGTTTCCTGCTTCCACAAACATTCATTAATATAACACTGTGTGCTAATGAGACTGTTGCTAACATATATATATTTTTATTACAAGTCTATTTAATCATTATGAATTAACTATTACATGAGATTGTCCATTTTAAATAACAACTACTTTTGACTTCAGGGATTCCTCAGAGCTGTAAGACTTGTGACCATGTTGAGGTAAGTCATAATGTCAATTCTTACTTTTACATACCTTCATGAGTCAGGCACAGTCTGAAAGCCAGGTGTGTACTGACCAACCATTCATACTGGGATATAGACAGTCCTGTGTTCTGCTTTAGTAATATAAACACAGTCTGAAAGCCAGGTGTGTACTGACCAACCATTCATACTGGGATATAGACAGTCCTGTGTTCTGCTTTAGTAATATAAACACAGTCTGAAAGCCAGGTGTGTACTGACCAACCATTCATACTGGGATATAGACAGTCCTGTGTTCTGCTTTAGTAATATAAACACAGTCTGAAAGCCAGGTGTGTACTGACCAACCATTCATACTGGGATATAGACAGTCCTGTGTTCTGCTTTAGTAATATAAACACAGTCTGAAAGCCAGGTGTGTACTGACCAACCATTCATACTGGGATATAGACGGTCCTGTGTTCTGCTTGTAGGCATGCAGGATTTTAGCTGTTGTCATACCAGCATTCCATGTAACATTGAATAAATACATTAGATTAGTTACTTTGGTTAATGGGCCAGTTTCCCGGACACAGATAAAGCATGATCAATGGAAGTTTCAATAGAAAGTTCTTTAAGGTCCAGGACTAGGCTTAAAGTCCAGCACTAGACTCAATCTGTGTCCAGGAAACTGGCCCCATATGTATAACTGACATGCTTGTCCTTGTTCAGGACTCCACACACTGGCTTCAGATTGAACCCTTGACTTCCACTGTCCAGGGAGTGACAATGTTCAGGTAAAATAACTACTTTTAACATTTAATTCCGCTTGCTAGTGTATTTCCCCATTACCTTTGGGAATAGTCTTCTAATCCAACCTCTCCATTTGACGATTGACCCTCTCTACCATATCTTGTTGTTGCCCTCAGGCACAGGACACCCAAAGGGCGTTATGAGTGCACAGTGTCTGGGCTCCGCTGGGTGTGTGAGAGAGATGTCATTCTGAAGTATCACTTCAGGAACTGGGAACCCTACAGTCACCTTCTGAAAGACATGCAGTACGGACAAGGTGGTCCATTGCTGGACATCACTATGGAGTTAGGTGAACTGGAGGAAGTTCATCTGCCACACTTTGTCTGTTTAGGTAAAACCATAAAGACATAGTATTCAGAAAGACATTTCCATGTGACTGAGTTTCACTTCCTGAATGAATAAATGAATATTCTAGGAGTTTATTTACTGTGATCTGATACTGCATATTCTTTGTGATTTAGTTGGATGAATAATACAATATTTGTCTTTCTGTCTCCTTTTTATTGTGTTGTTCAGGGACCAACCCTTCCCTGAGGAATGAGATGAAGATTCTTCATGTAGAGGAACATGGAGTGTCTGTTGAGGAAGTGCATGAGGTCACCAGATTCCATGCTAAGATTCTCCATCCCAAGTTCTCACCTATCGCTGTTATACTGAGCTATATATTTTTTGGAACGTAGATGTCCACTGTGACGTGGTCCTCTATATGGCAGTAAAAAAGGCAACAGTAATTTCACGGCTGTACATGCTCCTCAGAAACTCCAGTCAGAAAGAGGTGAGGCACCATCATTGAAGTGACACCAGTATGTTGAAACTTACTAAAGGAAAGCTGATAGTTTGTTGAAAATCTATAGATTACAAAGACAACATGCAGCTCTGTGAGAAATCTATTTCTGTCTCATTCATTTGAAGAGCCAGTAGACGGCACTCTTCTCTCTGTTCGAAGGAGAACCCAATGCCCGGGGCAGTGAAGGGGACATTGCCCTGAGTAGTGTGCTGTCTTTCGCATGGGACGTTAAACATGTTTCCTGACTCTCTGTGAACACTAAAGATCCCATGGCACTTATCATAAGAGTAGGGGTGTTAACCCCGGTGTCCTGGCTAAATTCACTATCTGGCCCTCATACCATCACGGCCACCTAATCATCCCCAGCTTCCAATTGGCTCATTCATCCCCTTTCCCCTGTAACACTTCCCGAGGTCGTTGCTGTAAAATAGACTCTCTTCTCAGTCAGTTACCTGGTAAAATAAGGGTAAAATAAATAAATAAAATAGTGTACACATTTTTTTGATGTTGACAAAAAAGGATTGCTCAGTGAGCTGCATGTTGTGTGAATTATTAGACTACATTGTTCAGACTGACTACTACGTTGCTCATTTTGTAGGCTGTTCGGGACCGGGAGAAACATCAGGTGTCCCAAGGATATTCAGAATTGGTCCTGTCAAGTCCAAACGGGTCCTTAAAGCTGAACAGTTGGTTTGCTGTCAAGAATCCCCATTCCTCCTCCATCAATCCAGAGGTGCAGTTTTAGCAGGCTGAGGACATGAATCTGTCATATTATATATGAATAACTGGAATATCATTCTATTTCTTTCTCTCTCTCTCTGTCTGTTGTCTCAATCGTTGCACCATATGACCTTCTACAGAAGATTCAGCTGTTACCTGCAGACACCACACCAAGCTGTTGTAAGATGGTTATGAGAAACACAGGGGTTGACATTGAGATGGAGTTAATCGGGGATGATGAGAGGACAGTATGGAGAGATATGGTACCAACAGGTAGGAGAATATGTCAATCATAACTCTGTTATTTTCTGACAGATGCTATTTAGTGATTAAAACCTATTTTTGTTTCTTTCAGATGAATACATCCCTGAAACCCATTCAACTAGTAAGTAAACATGAGAGGTACAAACCAATGGCTTGAGGGCCAGTCGACATGGTTTACTGTTGGACTAGTCCTGATTATAAAAGGCTGTCTTCAAGATCAATGACATCTCCTCCAGGACTTGATGTAGATTAGCCTGGTTCTGAATGACATCTCCTCCAGGACTTGATGTAGATTAGCCTGGTTCTGAATGACATCTCCTCCAGGACTTGATGTAGATTAGCCTGGTTCTGAATGCCCCAATGACATCTCCTCCAGGACGTGATGTAGATTAGCCTGGTTCTGAATGCCCCAGCCTGTTTTTCTACGTCTGTGAAAACCAACCCTAAATATGAATGAAACAGTAGTGGTGTGATGTGTTCATTGATGCAGGTTGTTATTGTTACAGAATGTGTTCTTAATGCAAAGATTAACAATACAATGAAGACTTTTACTGTAGGTCACTCTGAAAGAATTCTGTTTCTAAATGTCTGAAATGTAAATGTGAATGAACAAATGTAGTTATTTTGTAACCTGCCTCTCTCAGGTGCTGTGTTGGGGGTAGGGCGTCCGGCTGAGAGCAGTCTGACTGGTTCTGCAGAGCAGCAGCTGCGTTCTGTACGGACAGAGTTTGTGAGACGAGTGTCAGGACCTGTCCTGGAAGGTCTGCTGGACGGACTCCTGCAACACACAGTCATCAACCAGGAGGAAATGGAGTCAGTAAAGGTGATAGCTGAGAGGGCAGAGAAGGCACGTGACATCATCGACATGGTGTTGAGAAAAGGAACTGAGTCATGTTCCAGGATGATCAACCTTCTTGGGGAGCTGGACCCCTATCTTTGGTCACAGCTTCAGATCTAAAGTTGTAGCCAACCCCTGGGTGTGGGGAGACCAGGCAGAATAGACAGGCAGGGTGGTTCAACATGGTCTTGGTGTCTGTTGCTTTAATTCAGGCTCCCGAAAATGTACAGAAAATGTCAATCAAACATGACCACTATGATAGCAATAAACTAACCAAAGGTCCAGCCACACAGCCTCTTTCCTTCTGCAGCCTCCTGGAGGTGTGGATCTTCTAGCAGGAGGGTCAGTTAGTCCTCCACTAGGTACCTAGCTGGACCCCTATCTAGCAGGAGGGTCAGTTAGTCCTCCACTAGGTACTTAGCTGGACCCCTATCTAGCAGGAGGGTCAGTTAGTCCTCCACTAGGTACCTAGCTGGACCCCTATCTAGCAGGAGGGTCAGTTAGTCCTCCACTAGGTACCTAGCTGGACCCCCTATCTAGCAGGAGGGTCAGTTAGTCCTACACTAGGTACCTAGCTGGACCCCTATCTAGCAGGAGGGTCAGTTAGTCCTCCACTAGGTACCTAGCTGGACCCCTATCTAGCAGGAGGGTCAGTTAGTCCTCCACTAGGTACCTAGGTATGGACCCCTATCTAGCAGGAGGGTCAGTTAGTCCTCCACTAGGTACCTAGCTGGACCCCTATCTAGCAGGAGGGTCAGTTAGTCCTCCACTAGGTACCTAGGTATGGACCCCTATCTAGCAGGAGGATCAGTTAGTCCTCCACTAGGTATGGACCCCTATCTAGCAGAACATGTTGATACAACTCTGTCTCTCTCTCACACCAACACATGGGGCGGCAGGTAGCTTAGTGGTTAAGAGCATTGTGCCAGTAACCGAAAGGTCCCTGGTTCTAATCCCCGAGCCAAATAGGTGAACATCTGTCGATGTGCCCTTGAGCAAGGCACTTAACCCTAATTGCTCATGTAAGTCGCTCTGGATAAGAGCGTCTGCTAAATGACATAAAAATAAAAAAATTAAAAAATAACCTACCTACCTGATGTCTGTGTATTTTAAACTTTAGATTTTAAATTTCATTGTATACGCATTGGAAGCATGTATTGTATATGCATTGTAAGCATGTATTGTGATGTTATTGGAATTTACTTACTGTATTTGCATACTCACTGTGAATGTGTCCGGGAAAATGGCTCTGAGAATTTGGCATTCAACTTAAAACCACAGAAATGTATTTTATGAATATATTGTACAGTGTTGGCCTGATAGAGGTTAATGAGAGGGGCTGGATATCAACACAACCACCTCAGTCTATCAGCAGTTTTCTCAGTGAGAGCACATTGACCATTGACAGACATAAGGAGCGGTGCAACCTCTCTCCCCTTTACCAATGACTTGAGAGTGGCTGAAGGACATATAAGGAGCTGTTCAACCTCTCTCCCCTTTACCGATGACTTGAGAGGCTGAAGGACATATAAGGAGCTTTTCAACCTCTCTCCCCTTTACCAATGACTTGAGAGTGGCTGAAGGACATATAAGGAGCTGTTCAACCTCTCACCCCTTTACCAATGACTTGAGAGTGGCTGAAGGACCAATCAGCCCCCATCTATACACAATGTTTTACTAAATGTTTTATGATGTTGTAATTTTCTATGTTTATCTACCTGCCCAGGGACTACAGCTAAATCTGGCACATTTACAGAAATGTTGATTGATGTGCAGTATCCCTGTCAAATACAAGTAGTAAATGTAAATTAAAGGAATGTATTGTGACTTAGAATGTTGTTTAACAATATGGAAAAAAGCAATAAAGTCAACCGCCTTTATAGCACAAATAATATTATAGCACTGACATTTGTTAACAGCATTGAAAGTAATGATTACTAGACAGTTGTCATGGTAACAGCAGTAATACAAATAACATTATTTATGATGCTACTATTAATAATAATATTATTATAATAATCAATTTTAGAAAACACTTTAAAATCCCATCGTTAATTAGATTAGATGAGTATATTAGTCACATGGAGAGGGACGCAAAATCTTGTGCTCTGGGCTCCAACAGCGCAGGTGGGGGCAGGGTAAGAGTCTGTTGGGTGGTGGTGGGGGCAGGGTAAGAGTCTGTTGGGTGGTGGGGGCAGGGTAAGAGTCTGTTGGGTGGTGGTGGCAGGGTAAGAGTCTCTAGGGTGGTGGGGGCAGGGTAAGAGTCTGTTGGGTGGTAGGGGCAGGGTAAGAGGCCGTTGGGTGGTGGTGGGGGCAGGGTAAGAGTCTGTTGGGTGGTGGTGGGGGCAGGGTAAGAGTCTGTTGGGTGGTGGTGGGGGCAGGGTAAGAGTCTGTTGGGTGGTGGTGGGGGGCAGGGTAAGAGTCTGTTGGGTGGTGGTGGGGGCAGGGTAAGAGTGTTGGGTGGTGGTGGGGGGCAGGGTAAGAGTCTGTTGGGTGGTGGTGGGGGCAGGGTAAGAGTCTGTTGGGTGGTGGGGCCAGGGTAAGAGTCTGTTGGGTGGTGGGGGCAGGGTAAGAGTCCGTTGGGTGGTGGTGGGGGCAGGGTAAGAGTCTGTTGGGTGGTGGGGGCAGGGTAAGAGTCTGTTGGGTGGTGGTGGCAGGGTAAGAGTCTCTAGGGTGGTGGGGGGCAGGGTAAGAGTCTGTTGGGTGGTGGGGGGCAGGGTAAGAGGCCGTTGGGTGGTGGTGGGGGCAGGGTAAGAGTCTGTTGGGTGGTGGTGGTGGTGGGGGGCAGGGTAAGAGTCTGTTGGGTGGTGGTGGGGGCAGGGTAAGAGTCTGTTGGGTGGTGGTGGGGGCAGGGTAAGAGTCTGTTGGGTGGTGGTGGGGGCAGGGTAAGAGTGTTGGGTGGTGGTGGGGGCAGGGTAAGAGTCTGTTGGGTGGTGGTGGGGGCAGGGTAAGAGTCTGTTGGGTGGTGGGGGCAGGGTAAGAGTATGTTGGGTGGTGGGGGCAGGGTAAGAGTCTGTTGGGTGGTGGGGGCAGGGTAAGAGTCCGTTGGGTGGTGGTGGGGGCAGGGTAAGAGTCTGTTGGGTGGTGGGGGCAGGGTAAGAGTCTGTTGGGTGGTGGGGTTAGGGTAAGAGTATGTTGGGTGGTAGGGGCAGGGTAAGAGTCCGTTGGGTGGTGGTGGGGGCAGGGTAAGAGTCAGTTGGAATGGAAATCCAACTATCTAGTAATCATTACTTCCTCGTTTACCCTACCCTTATTAATAGTAGCATTATAAATAATGTTTTACTGCTGTTACCATGACAACTATCAAGTAATCATCACTTCCTTATTTACCCTGTCCTGTTGTGTTCTAAAATACTATTCTGATACAACCCCCCAAACAATACTAATAAGTTTCTTATTAAACTTTATTTTCTAGTTTATTTTATGCACTTTGTTATTATTCATTACATCATTTATCAGTCATACGTAGGCGCTAATCTGTACGTAAACCATGCAAGGGATCATTTCCACGCAAAGTGTGAGATTTATCAATATAAATGTTAGCTTGAGAGTGTTCAGCCCCATGACCACGATCAGTGCCAAGTGGTGGAATAAGGGAACTGCTTGTCAAGCGTAGAACGGGGAAAATATACTGTATGTTGAAAATGTGTTTTAATGTGAGAGTAATAATGACATTATTTTATTTATTTAATTATATTGACATTGTGAATTCATGCAACGTCTTGACAGGTTAAATATAATTGACCACATTGGTGCATTTGTAACGATAATAATCCATATAAAGTACAGTCATTTGTTAAATTAGAGGTACGTGTGAAAGTGAAAATATTGTGTAAATCATATAAAAGACTGAGATAATGGAAATCCAATGAGAGATGGCTGATATTGCTCTGTTGGAAGATCTGGCACCGCTGCATTTCACAGAGAGCACGTTTTTAGAGACAGGTGGGACTTTTTTAGCAGAAAGTACAGATTGGCTCATCAGATATCGTTTCCCAAAACCAATCTTATAGGATCTTTGAGAGGATTTAAGACCTACTTTAGAAAGGCAAACCCATGCCATTCGGGTGCGCGTCAAAGTGTTATCCATCCTCGGGTTTTTGGCAACGGGCACTTTTCAGCCGGAGCTTTCCGATCGGCCAGCGGCGGCATCTCACATCCCTCGATGAGCCAATGTTTTGGATGCAATCATCAGCAAAACGTACTGTAACATACAATTCCCATCATCGCATAACAGGTTAAGAGGGGTTTCTTTGCCATCAATGGGTTCCCAAATACGAACGGAGAAATAGACGGCCCCCACATCGCCATAAAAGCACCATCCCAAAACGAGTTCAACTAGAAAAGGCTTCTACTCTTAATGAGCAGGTGATAGGTGATGTTATGTGCAAAACACGCTACTGATTTAGTGCTCAGGTGGAAAGCACGACTTGTTCATTCTGCAGAACAGCAATGTTGCTGATCCGCCTACAGGGGGAGCTGTTGAGGATGGATGGCGTATTGGTGAGTATTGCCTACTGCTAGTGTCAGATGTTGAATACAACCAAAAGGTTTTATTTGTTTCACTCAGTTGTGGTTTGATTAGTAAAAATAAAAAACATAGCTACAAAGAGAGGACCATTAGAACACTTCAAAGTATATTTGTCATTGCTAAAGCAACTTCAATTGTCCTAATGGTCCACTTATCTCCCTCACTAACTTTAAACATCAGTTGTCAGAGCACCTTACCGATCACTGCACCTGTACACAGCCCATCTGAAATTAGCCCGCCCAACTACCTCATCCCTATATTGTTATTTATTTTGCTCATCTGTACCCCAGTATCTCTATTTGCACATCATCTCTTGCACATCATTCCAGTGTTAATACTAAATTGTAATTATTTTGCACTATAGCCTATTTTATTGCCTTACCTCCATAACTTGCTAAATTTGCACACTGTATATTAATTGTATTTCTGTTGTATTTTTGATTTTTGTTTTGTTTTACCCCATATGTAACTCTGTGTTGTTGTTTTTATCGCACTGCTTTGCTTTATCTTGGCCAGGTCGCAGTTGTAAATGAGAACTTGTTCTCAACTGGTTAAATAAAGGTGAAATAAATAAAAAAATAAAAAAAAAATAAATAATGGTCCTCTATTTGTAGCTATGTTTAAATTTTTCCTCATCAAATCACAACTGAGTGAGCCAAATAAAACATTTTGGTTTTATTCAATATCTGACACTAGCACCTCTATTTCAGTCTAGGAAAAGTAGTTTTAAAAGTAGTTTTATCTTAGCTTTTGTTGTTTCATTTCATTGTAAGGCTTTGTACATTCCCTACGAACTTTAAAGGGATGATTTTGACCATATCTGGTTAATTAGGGGCGTTTCTAAATGCTAAATAGCTAAAGTAATACACAAGAACTGAGGCTGAGAACAACTGGTATTTATCAATGGCGACCTCCTACGTTTGCGTCATAGGATTGGTTGATAAATCTCACTTTTTTTTATGCATACCAACAAAATTGCGTTTATAAGTTGTATTTTAAGATAGATTCTACACAATATTTATAAATTGATAAATGTGCATGCACAAAAATATTGGGATTCATAAACTTGGCGCATTCATGTTTCCATTTATAAATCAGACCTGTTGTAAAACGGTGCCTGCATGAACTAGCGTTATAACTCCACCCATCATTCATCTTTTATGGTGACAATAACGCCCTTATTTTCTGGATACTTTGGAAGGATTGGAATTAGGCCCAGACAGTATATCTAAAGGAAATATCCATGGCGAACTTGATCAATTGTCTTTGGAGGTGTTGGCAGAATGTTTTATTTTACAGTGACATTTTCTGTAGGTCTATGTAGTGTATTGGATTATGTCTGTGTTAAATGTTTTTCATGAAGAAATGGAATGTTGTTTCATTTAGTGCAAGAAGGGGGGATGTTTTATGATGTTATTTGAAATGTGCAGTTTTGAGGGTGACGCCCGAGGGGAGACTGGTGATTGGCTAGAAGAGGGGGTAACCCTTATTTTGGCAGTGTCTATATAAGAAGGGTTTTAGACAATAAACCCCAGAGCGGTTATTATAATTCGAGGCAACTGCTCTGCAGACAACGCGTGTCTGTAAATTATGCTGTAACCTCGTGGTATGAATAAAAACTTCTGACACGATGCAGCATAAACCGGACTCTTTTGTTGACAGCGATGATGACCACCATTCATCATATACGACATAATGGCGCCCAACGTGGGGCTGGGTTTGCGTCTCTTCCTTGCTTCAGTCAATCGCCGGGCTAACTCTCTCTGAGGCATGGAAAGGGTGAGTGTTCTTACCGCTTCGGAGTTTGTTAGATTGGATATGACTTGTGTACACTGAAGAGATGTTCCATTATGACCTGGCCTCTGGTGGCGTTATCGCTGTTGATTGGGAGTCTAATTTACAAATATTCTAAATTTGGTTGATGGTTAAACGGGGAATAATAGCATGTTTTAGGACAATGGATTGGTAGACAATAAATGTTGGAAGACGTCTGCATAGTTAGGGCACCGGGAATCTGGAAAAGCCCTCCGATCGAGGCGATTCTTTAGGAATGGGCCATAAAATCCTTGCAACGCGTTATGTGGTGTAAGGTTAATTCTGGGAATTATTAAGCTGGACGAATTATATGCATGTTATATACTCATCGTATGGTTGACGAACTATAATGCTTGGGGTAACCTCTCTATGATTATCCAGAACTTACGGCAACACAAAGTTAGAAGGAGATATTACTGATAGACAATGATTTGGCCACGGTGCGGGGTGTTCATTTGTATAGCTAGTAGGCCGCAGTTTGCTAGAGGCTGAAGCTAAGGCTGGATTGTTTTGGGCCACGTGGTGCCTCGTGGCTAATGTTTGATTGTTTCAGGCCACGTGGTACATCGTTGCTAAGGCTAATTTTTGTAAGGCTGGGGTGTGATGCTACATTCTACATGGTGGCTGAGGTGGATGCTAATGCTACATGCTAATTGTGTTTTGTGCCGCAGTGTACCTTAGGCTAAGCTAAATGCTAATGCTACATGCTAATTGTGTTGCGTGCTACATGCTAACGGATATCCTTAGAGATTCCATTGCGATGGATTAAAGTCTCTTAAACTTGTCACTGTTTGTAAGTCAGGTTGTATGTTTTGTGAGCGCTGTTAAATGTTGGTTGACTAGGAGGGGAACGAAAGGTACAGCTGGACTGTTATCGATTTAGTGGAGGTGAAAACGGGTTTTTGATTGGATGTGCGCATGCGTGATTTTACAGGGCTAGAGCTACGACATGCGGTCGTGCTGAGCCTACGAAACAAAATGGTGGCGTAAGGTCATATGTTGTTTGGGGTTTCTTTTAGGGGTTTAATGGCTACCGGAAAAGAAAGGTGAACATGACTCTTTTAAAATCGTTAAAGTAACTGTTATGTGAACGTTAAACTATTTGTAGAGATGTAGTAAAGTTATAAATCAAATATATGTTGACGGAGTATAATTAATTAAATTAAAAGACGATTAAAATTAAATGAAATGTTTTGGAGCTATTTATTTAATAAATGTATGGGCATGCGTTTAATTTTGCGACACTACACTACAGAAAGGGGGAGTTTATGGCACGAGATTAGGGAACGTTTTGTTTTACGGCACTAGACGGCACCACGATGGGATGCTGAAACTCAAGCATGAGGTTAAAATGATATTTGCGCATGCGTGGAATTCTGTAAAACAACACATTGGTTAAACTGCAGGGGGAGACAGAGGAACACAGACGACGGAACAAATAGGCACAAGGAGAGTTTAACACGAATCTTATAAGTTTAAACGGCGGTGGGTTAAGATGAAACTTGTTTTGGGACCTATTGAATTTATAAATTAAATATATGCTAACGGATTATAATAGAGTGAATTAGATAATTAAATGACGGATTAAAATCAAGGTTTTTGGGCGATCTATAATTAGTCCTGAGTTAAAGTCTTAGAGCGAATGTAGAACGGACGAATATTGAATGTGGATAACTTGGTTAATTGCATAAACTGCTGAAATCTTGTGTGTTTCTATGTTTTTGAAATATGAGAGAAACAGGGAGCGAGACGACAGGAGGAGAGAGAGAGGGGCTGACGGGTGCGTGGCGTGACGTGACGTCACATGACGTGACAGAAGATCAGATATCAGGCTAGGTTACAACATTTTCCAATTTAAAGAAATGTGATAATGACAATTTTGCATAGGCTTGGCAAAATACTATTTGAATAAAATTTACATTTTGGAGGCTATGTGCATCACTGGGGTTGATTGGAGTTGTGTTAGAAATGAGGTACTCACATTATTTGGCAATTATGATACTTGGGGTTTATATCATAGGAAGAAACAAGGGGTTATGGGGATTGTAGTGTTGTAGGGGTACAGGCTTTGTATTAGATTATAGTCTGAAGTTTAATACTTGCATTTGATGGGTTATGGTGAGAGAGCCATTAATAGCTAAATTGATAAGATAGGGAAATAAAAATGGATTTTAATTATTCATTTTTTTAAATTAGATTTTTAATAGATTTTTAATTTTTATTGGAAGTGGGTTTTGAATAAAACATTGAATTGAATTTTTGATAGTCATATTTTCGTCCGTTTATTAAAAAAAAAGAATTAATTTTTGGTGAGTTGTTTAGGTTATATTAAGAATTACAGGGGGGAAGCCTACATAAGTTATATAGTCTAAAATAGCATAGTTCACAATAAAGGAATAGAAAGGCTTGTTACAATGGGGAAAAAGATATCAGGACTATGAAAGTCATTACACGGGTTGAAATAGGGGTAATCCTTTAATTAAAGTGTTGTTGGGTTATCCGGCAAGTGAAACAAAAGTTGCCCTTCATTCTCAAACAGTAATTGATAAAATAGGTTTAAAAAGTAGAGCTTAGGGATGTTTATTCTCAGCTTACAATGATCATCCAGGAGTGATTATTGCATCAGAAATATAGACAAATAATAGATAGGGTACCCGCAGAAACAACGATGAAGATGAATCCAGAAGACGGAAGAAAATGAGATGTCTGGAACGTGAAGGAGAAGAGGATGATGAAGATGAGAGTGATTGATGAGAGGTCATGGGTGGAGGTGCCTCTGTGATCAGAAGGAAGTGGCAAGAGAGGAAAGAAGGATACTGGAGACTTGATCTCTGATGAAGGTTGAAGAAAGAAGGGTACAAGAGCAAAGAAGAAATGGAGATATAGGCAGATTGCTTATCATGCCTGGATAAATCGAATAAGAAGTAACACGACTGGATGAAAAATTCAAGAATGGAAGGAGAAGAACACATTGAGGTCAAGAAGAGCCCACTAGTAAGAAGATGATGGAAGATGATATGTCGAGGACGAGAACTTAGAAGAGAACCTTTTGAAGAATACTGATATGTCAACGATGAGAAGAACAGGACGAAGAAAACTCAATCAAATACAACTTATAACTGGTGGTGGAGAAGAAGAAAATAAGTGTTGGTTATGAAGAATCAGAGTGAACCAAATCAACAATCACTGTTACAGCTTCAACTGAACAATATCAAATGCAATTGTACCAGCCAAAGGGGGGTACCAGATGCTCCATATTCACAGCAACAAGTCAGGAGAAAACAACAGAGGAAGATGAAGGAGCAAGTGAAGATCACCTGTTCTTCAGGTGAACCCTAAATATTCTAGAGGGCCTAGAATATCCGGAAGGGGGGTGTTAGCTGATAGCACCGATTAGAGAAGAACAAAAATATCCAACAATTGAAGTAAAAACAGAGGACTGTGATAGTGAAGAGGGGAACATTTATGTGTTCAGCCTAAAGAGGTTAAACATATCACTCTGTAAAATAAACTAATTAGGTTAGGATAGGGATTTGAAGTAGTAAAACAGTTTAAATACTCTTAGGGAATCAATTGAGCTAGGAATTAAAATAGACATACCAATATTAGGATAATATACCAATGGCATTGTGGGAAGAGATGCATGGTGTAAATTGAAGTGTTCAATCAGAGGCACATTAGACGACTGACTGTTTGGTAGAATATTTTAAGAAGTAGGGTTTTTGGGAATCATTTGCTTAAAAGATAATATCATAGGAAGGATGATAATCTATTAGATTGCCTGTTAGACAATCTGTCTGAAAAATAAACTTAATAAGGGTGACTGTTATTCTGGGTTACATTCGTACACAAAGAGATTTGAGGTTAGGCTAAAGGTGTTTAGTCGGTTTTGCCAAGTCTGTGTGTAATGAGTCAGAAGCAGGTGGGGAACTTTCCCAATCACATATTCTACAAATTTGGTGGTAAGGGATTTTGTGAAAATCAGGGGAAAAGTTGTAAATGTTATGAGAGGAAAGATTAGATTAAAATAAGTTAGGAGTAGATTGGGGTTGAAGGAACTCTGAGACAGTAAGTTAAGTTTTAAGGTTAGTAGTAAGAGAGAGAGAACAGTAATGAATGACACTGTAGAGTAGGGAGATCAAGGTCATTATAGGTGGATTTTGTGTAATCAAAAGTTTGAAAGTCAGGGATTTAGAGAAAGGACTGAGATTTGGGGGAAAAGTGACACTAGTGGTGATAGATGGAAGTACAAGTAAAGAGTTCAAAGTCTTAGGGGAAAACTGGGGGAAAACTAGGAGTAACTAAGGACATTAACACTTCAGTTTATTAGAACAACAGGGAGAAGCAATTTAACTCTTTCAACATTGATAGTTATTAAAGTCATAAATATATTGCATTTGATTATAAGGGTCCAGCATCAATTATAGGGGGAAAATACTGTTATTAGGGTTAGGAGAATAATAATTATAATATGCCATTTAGGATGATGACGTTTCTTTCACAGAGAGAGAGAGATAATTAGGGAGAATAAGTATTGTTAGCAGGATCAGAAGTAGAAGCTGTTGCACTTAGTCAAACAAGGGATTATTTTGCGTAAGGTTACAGATAAAGATCAGGGAGAATGTGTACTTATCTAGTGAAAGCATAGAAATTTGTTCCGGTTAAGAATTATTGGTTAAAGGGCTATGTAATTCGTAAAGTGATGCTTATAATGGAAGATTTGAAGTCTGTAGAACGTTCCACAGTCACAGAGGGAGTTAAGGATAAGTTTATTACAGTAGTCACTCCAACAGGGAATAATCGAATAGGATGTTGGTAGTTTCCCACTAGAGGGAATTAAGGGTTTTAATTCATCAACTAAATCAACAACGTTAATGGTAACTTTGGGAAGGGATTAATGATACGATGGTAATAGCAAATGTAGGAAGGATGACAACAACTGTTCTGAAAGTAGAGGTAGCAAGAGGGACTCAGGAGGTTATGGTACGAATGGGGTTAAAATAAGAGAACAGATAGAAACAATATAGATTAATCTGAAATGGAGAATATAGATTCATCATGGAAGCTGCAGGATGGGGTCTTTTGATTTTGATGACAGAGGGGGGGGGTATCTGATCAGTACTGCTCGTTCCTCTGTTGTGAAAATTAGAGATAGATTAACTCATTCTGTAAGAATCAGTGAGGAATCTTGAGGGTTGATGTCTGTTGGGGATGCCAGCCCAAGACGTGTTAGACGGTCGCGCGGCCTCTGTCAGGTATGGGTTAGAGTTATGCTTTGTCATGACTGTGGTATCGGCAACAGTCATTGACCGATAAAATAATGTCGTTGTCAGAACAGTGGTTTAAGCCTAGGGTTTAAGTGTTCTTGGGTAAATGGATTACCCTATGGGAATTGTTAGATGGAAAGTAAAGTCAGGTAACAGTGGAAACCTGAAGTATTCAGGTGAACCAGTGAAGATAAAAGTTGTTGTTGTTCTAATAAAACATATGAGGTAAGGGGTATGTTTATGGGAATATCAGAGTGTGATGAGTATAGTATAACTTTGGATAAGTATGAACTTAAGGGTAGTAATGACAAATAATAGGTTACTTTTTATATACCAGGTAGTAAGAAGAGCAGGACTTTGATGGTTAAAAGATTAGCTTTTGACTGACAATGTGACTATGGGGAATTTTAGAGATATTTAGGGGTTTGGGGGTGATAAAGCATCTATATTCTTACATTAGGGATGGACAGGATTTGGTTACATGTCAACGTTGAAGCTTCTATATGAGGTTTCTACTATTATAAGAGGGATAGCACCGGACACAGCTAAATCTAGGGTTAAAAGGGTGACATGGCTACATGTCATAGTCTTCAAGCCTATCATTGGAGAATAAGTCTGGGAGAGAAGTGGGGACTTGGACTTTTTAGTCATGGTATGGTGCAAACATTTGGGAAGATCATATTGATAAATATTTGTTATATTTTGGGTCTGGATAGTTCAGAGAATATTACTGGGGTTATATATATATACATGGGAAAATATCAGGGATGCATTTGGTTGCAAGATCAGTTAGGCCAGTAGGGGGCAGTGATGGGTTACATTTTAATCACAGCTTTGACAGCACTGGGTAATTTGTTACTGACCTTGGAGAGAGCTATGATATGGAGATAGGTTGGGGAAGTGGTGCCTGGAGGCAACACTCAGATGCCATTGTTGACTGTTCCGGATCTGGACGAAGAGGGACAAGTGGCCTACTGATGGATAAATATCATATTTGATTATTTGATCATTTTATTTTTATTGTTTCAAGGAAAACATTTTTTTTAGGGTGATTTTAGTATGATTTTAGAATGATTTTATGAATCAAGGGGGGGAATGGATAATGTGATTCATACATCATTTATATGTCATTTTTATATTCTTAAATTGATGTTGAGGTTTAATTTGAAAATGTTGTTTTGCAAAGGATACTGTTTGGTCGTTTCTTTTCTTTTCATTCCAGAAGCATTTGGGGGAACATGTGACTCAAACAAAGACAATATGAAGGGACAATATGACTGGAGGAGATGAAACAAGGAGGGTGTGGAAAGGTTTCGATTCCATCATCAACGATGCAGTGGAGGTGGAGACTACGGAGGAGATGAAGTGTAGTGGACTACATTCCAGTGTCTGCAATGAAATATAGACATATTTGATGTGTAATACATAATGGTGTCATATTCTTAGGTATTGATTTTAGTAGAATGATGTTTGATGTTATTGAATGCAGATGAGGATCTTAGATGCTTTTGTTTATTTCGATGGGGTTTAGGGAAAGGACGTTTAGGCAGGGAGAGATTCCCTTTCAGGTCCTATGGGTTGACCAGCCTGAGAGTGGATGTTTCTGGATAGGATTTTGTTTGCAGGGGAAACATGTGTATTTAATGGCATCATAGTTTCAAATGTATTTACATGGTTTATGAGTTTATCTGGAGTACCGCGGAGGTTGCCTGGGGCGGAGGGACCGTGAGAGAATTTTACTGTCTTGATTGATGGATGGATGGATTTGGAACAAAGGTTGCCGGACAGGTTTTTCGCTCTCACACTTCATAAAGATTTATTCATAATTCATAGTAATGTGTTCACACTTCATAAACAGTTTGTTCATAATTCATAGTAATGTGTTAACATTTCATCAACAGTTATTCATATTTCATAGAAAGGTATTTACACTCTAGAGGAGAATGTGTTTGGTTTAAGGTTAAAGATACTCAATAAGATAAATTGTTACTAGTCATAATCCTATTCTGTTTGTTTTCGAGACGTTTATTTCGTCTCGAAGGGGGGAATATCGTATCTGAAGATTATGCCTTTGTTAAATGTTTTGGAGGAACAAAGAATGTTGTTTTATGATCTTAGTTCAAATGTAGCGTTTGGAGGGTGATGCCCCAGGGGAGACTGGTGATTGGCCAGAAGAGGGAGTCACCCCTCTTTTTGCATTGTTTATAAATAGGGGTTAAACGATGAGACGTCAGAACGGCCATGGCAATCTGAGGAGCCGTTCTCCGGACACCGCGGGTCTGTACCTATGCTGTAAATCTCGTGATTTTAATAAAAGCTTTGAACACGATGCAGCATAGCGGACTCTTTGTTGACGGCAATAATTGCCACCATTCATCATATACAACAAATGGGCATTGAAATGTTTATTTTTTCCCGAGTTCCAAGTTGTTTTGACCACACTGAAGTCGAAAGTCGGAGAGTTCCCGGTTGTTTTGACCGCACTGAAGTCGAAAGTCTTTTGACCGCACTGAAGTCAGAAGTCGGAGAGTTCCCAGTTGTTTTGAACGCACTGGAGTCGAAAGTCGGAGAGTTCCCAGTTGTTTTGACAGCACTGAAGTCGAAAGTCGGAGAGTTCCCAGTTGTTTTGACCACACTGAAGTCGGAAGTCGGAGAGTTCCCAGTTGTTTTGAACGCACTGGAGTCGAAAGTCATCATCAACTTGCTGTAGTCACCTCTGTTAAGATGAGGTGTTGTAAATGTAGTGTAGTCACCTCTGTTAAGGTGAGGTGTTGTAAATGTAGTGTAGTCAGTCTGTTAAGGTGAGGTGTTGTAAATGTAGTGTAGTCAGTCTGTTAAGGTGAGGTGTTGTAAATGTAGTGTAGTCACGTCTGTTAAGGTGAGGTGTTGTAAATGTAGTGTAGTCAGTCTGTTAAGGTGAGGTGTTGTAAATGTAGTGTAGTCAGTCTGTTAAGGTGAGGTGTTGTAAATGTAGTGTAGTCAGTCTGTTAAGATGAGGTGTTGTAAATGTAGTGTAGTCAGTCTGTTAAGGTGAGGTGTTGTAAATGTAGTGTAGTCAGTCTGTTAAGGTGAGGTGTTGTAAATGTAGTGTAGTCAGTCTGTTAAGGTGAGGTGTTGTAAATGTAGTGTAGTCACGTCTGTTAAGGTGAGGTGTTGTAAATGTAGTGTAGTCAGTCTGTTAAGGTGAGGTGTTGTAAATGTAGTGTAGTCAGTCTGTTAAGGTGAGGTGTTGTAAATGTAGTGTAGTCAGTCTGTTAAGATGAGGTGTTGTAAATGTAGTGTAGTCAGTCTGTTAAGGTGAGGTGTTGTAAATGTAGTGTAGTCAGTCTGTTAAGGTGAGGTGTTGTAAATGTAGTGAAGTCACCTCTGTTAAGGTGAGGTGTTGTAAATGTAGTGTAGTCAGTCTGTTAAGGTGAGGTGTTGTAAATGTAGTGTAGTCACCTCTCTTAAGGTGTGGTGTTGTAAATGTAGTGTAGTCAGTCTGTTAAGGTGAGGTGTTGTAAATGTAGTGTAGTCAGTCTGTTAAGGTGAGGTGTTGTAAATGTAGTGTAGTCAGTCTGTTAAGGTGAGGTGTTGTAAATGTAGTGTAGTCAGTCTGTTAAGGTGAGGTGTTGTAAATGTAGTGTAGTCACCTCTGTTAAGGTGAGGTGTTGTAAATGTAGTGTAGTCAGTCTGTTAAGGTGAGGTGTTGTAAATGTAGTGTAGTCACCTCTGTTAAGGTGAGGTGTTGTAAAAGTCCATGTATAAGGAAGTAGAGGAATAAATGGACGTTATGGGTAGAAGACAAAAACATCTGAGGTTTGTAGCTTTCTTTTACAATTTAATGTAGAAAAGTGTTCTGGAGAAGTTAGGCTATCATAGAGAGACAGATGATTTAGGGGTAAGACATCTACAGAAATGTAAAGTTAATACAATACTGATTTCAACTTTCAAGAATGATAATTTCACTGTACATTGGTGTTGATTCATATTGCTTAGCCTAATCAATATGATCCAATCTGATGTGATGTGATAGGCTACAGGGCTATGAGGTAGGGTATTAATGGTAAAGGCGATTGACATCACATTATCGTGATTATTATCCACATGTCGAAACTGCGTTAGAAGACGTGCATCGGAATTATGTAAAGCTGTCACTAAAGAAAATAGTCTGTTTCGACAAGTCAGTCAAGTAAAACTGACGTGCAAAAATAGCATAGAAACTATTTAAATGTTGGGATAAATCAAAGTTCAAGTTGAAAATGCTTTCTGGCGACACCGATCAGAAAGAATGTGGTCCGTTTTGCTCAGTGCTGTACGCTTCATATAACTTGGCCAGCGCACTGTTGCGTAATGTTCCGCATCGTTGTCGGCACACCTGAATACAAGCCCGGGTGCAACGGACGAGATAAACTGTTGGCACCTCATGTGAAGTCAAGCAGTGCATGGGTGTATTCACTAAGGGCACTATTCCAACTTATGAAATTACGCCTTTCCTACGCACTGCTCATAGTTTCTATTCAGAAATATTGGAAGATGGAAAAAAAAGTGTACAATAGGGGTTGAATAGGAAGGTCCTATACATTTACCCTAATTCTCACTAATCATGGAACTGTATGAAAGCGGTTCAGTCGTCGTGAACCGTGAACCAGGCTACAGGTTTAACCTGCTACATGTGGTCTGAGTTCCATAATGATTCAAACAGGCTACATGTCCTAAATTCTTGCACAACGTTAGCCTAATGCCAACGACCCTCAGGAACAACTGACGTGACAGAGGAAAGAAAGGGAAACAGAATGGAATGATGCAAAATGTAAGCTACAAATTGAAGAAAACGAACACTAAAGTGACGGTTATAAATGTATGTGGGTTTTACTAACGGTTGCTCTCGATAGTGGCTGATATTTAACATGATACAAATTGTAAAATAAACGGAGAAAAGCCCGGGCACAGCCTATAATTAAAACATTCCGAAGCTCATACATCAACTCGGCAGGTTCAGTCCTACAGAAGCCTAAAGCTTGGGTGTCCAAATAGCATCCACGCCTATTATGAGGTCACACCAGTAGAGGTGCGTGCGTAAAATCACTGGGGAAGACAGAAAAATACAATACAATCTATGTGTTGTAATATTTGTTTTGCTCTATAACCTGTTAATTCTTATGCCTTGTGACCCTGATATAGACTGTAGGCCTAAAGGTCGAGACAATAAGAAGACACAGTGGCAGAATAAATTCAACCACACCTTTGTTTTATCACAAAACCAGAGAGCAACTTCTGTCCAGTTAAGTCCACAATGCATATTCTATGTAACAGACATGACCTACATCATGGTCAAGCAAGTTAATGTTTCCGACATTTTCGGACCACTAAACAACTATTGAGTTAGAACCACAGAGAGTTACAGCAAGTTGCAAAGAATGGTTCATGGTCCTGATTTATGTGTTTGTGCAAGTATAAAAAACATGTTGACTCACCCTACTTGTAGAGAAACGCCAATGACATCCTCCTCTCTTTTCATGTTGACAAAATGGTATATCACTCTGTCATACAGTACACGGTCTATCACTCTGTCATACAGTACACGGTCTATCACTCTGTCATACAGTACACGGTCTATCACTCTGTCATACAGTACACAGTCTATCACTCTGTCATACAGTACACGGTCTATCACTCTGTCATACAGTACACGGTCTATCACTCTGTCATACAGTACACGGTCTATCACTCTGTCATACAGTACACGGTCTATCACTCTGTCATACAGTACACGGTCTATCACTCTGTCATACAGAGCTTTTTAATCAAAGGCCAAATGCTCGCAGGCTTCCCTTGTCTTCAATGCTACGGGCAACAATGTCATACTCGTTTGGACCAGACAGCATCAGATAGATGGCCTACACATAGAGAGACAGAGGGGCGCTGTTTAGCTCGCTCGGATGCTTTCTCCTGTGAGATACATTCAGCCTCTTGCGAATTAAAGGACAATTATGAAGCAAAGAGAGACGAAAGATACATTATCGCCTGGCTTCCTTTGGTATAGAATAAATACCTGTCAGCTATTTTAACTGTATCTAATGTCTACTTGGTAAATGTTTATAATGTCTGTCAATCTAAGCTGTAACGTATTTTTAGTTGTGTTTACCCGAGGTAGACTAGCTGTTGTTATGGCGTCAGCTAATGGGGATCCAAGTCAAATCAAATCAAATTAATAACATATTGGACTGTGCATGTTTAAATGCAACATGACGTCTCTGTTTGAACTTTGACCACAGACAGTAAAAGTGTTGTCATTGTTAATGGTTCTTCAACAATGTTCAGAAATATTGACGGTTCTGTTATTTCTTATTGTAGCTGAGTGAGCTGTGACTTACATCTAAAATGAGTCTCTCTGGGGAGAGAGAGGAGGGGACCACTGCTTCTAAAATGACTCAAGACACCAGTTCTAAGAGGTAAGAGTTTACATGTAAAATATACAGTTCTCTTAAAGATATAAAACTAAAGGGAAAAGTTTTCCCAAATTACATCAAATGTAGTTCTACATCATTCATTTAAAAGTCCCCAAATCGATTTACCAATTGCAGACTGTAGCTTTATAAAGAAACATCAGGACTTCTATGAGTTCAGCTATACACTTGTTGAAATGATGTAGATGAGGTACTGATGAGATATTGATGAGGTGATCTGCCTCCCTGTTTTGTTCAGTGTCCAGAAGCCCAGAGCAGAGTCACCTGCCCCCAGCCTGCTATCAATGAAGAGTGATCAGCCACCTGCTTTCAGCCAGGAAGCATTACCAGATGACAATAAGGAAGTGGAGAGTTTGGACAGTGAGGATGCATTAAAGATCACACACAACCTTCTGGACAGAAGAAGTAAGACTGTGTTTCATACAATATTACAAAGAACAGGACAATGGCCCCTCTAAACCCCCCCCCCACACACACACAAACTTATGAGTCCCAACTCTCATTGTTTTCCTACAGGTCAAACTCTTCTGACAGTCCAACAAGACATTAAGACAAAACTGAAACACAAGTATCAACACATATCTGAAGGAATTGGACACCATGGAAACCAAAGTCTGTTAAAGGACATCTACACAGAGCTCTACATCACAGAGGGTGGAAGTGGAGGGGTCAATAAGGAACATGAGGTGAGACAGATAGAGATGGCATCCAAGAAACAAACCACACAAGAGACACCAATCAAATGCAACGACATCTTCAAGCCTTTACCTGGACAAGACAAACCTATCAGAACTGTGCTGACAAAAGGAATCGCTGGCATTGGAAAAACAGTCTCTGTGCAGAAGGTCATCCTTGACTGGGCAGAGGGAAAAGCAAATCAGGACGTTCATTTCATGTTTCCTCTTCCTTTCCGTGATCTGAACCTGAAAAAGGACCAATACAGTCTGATGCAACTTCTTTCCCACTACTTCTCAGAGCTGAAAGAGATTGACAGCATTGAAGATGGTGAAACCAAAACTGTTTTCATTTTTGATGGTCTGGATGAGTGTCGACTTCCTCTAGACTTCAAAAACAATGAGAGGTGCTGTGATGTCACGAAGCCAACCTCAGTGGACGTGCTGCTGACAAACCTCATCAAGGGGAATCTGCTTCCCTCTGCTCTCCTCTGGATAACCTCACGGCCTGCAGCAGCCAATCAGATCCCTCCTGAGTGTGTTGACCAGGTGACAGAGGTACGAGGGTTCAATGATCCACAGAAGGAGGAGTACTTCAGGAAGAAAATCACAGATCAGAATCTGGCCAATGAAATCATCACCCACATAAAAACATCAAGGAGCCTCCACATCATGTGCCACATGCCAGTCTTCTGTTGGATATCAGCCACTGTCCTTGAGATGATGCTGAAAGAGGCAGAGAAGGATGAAGTCCCCAAAACTCTGACCCAGATGTTCACACACTTCACGCTCATCCAAATCATTGTGAAGAACAAGAAGTACAACAAAGCCACAGAGACAAACCCAAAGGAACTGTCTCAGTCAGACAAAGAGATGATCCTGAAACTGGCAAAGCTGGCTTTCCAACAGCTGCAGAAGGGCAACCTGATCTTCTATGAGGAGGACCTGAGAGAGTGTGGCCTTGATGTCACAGAGGCATCAGAGTACTCAGCATTGTGTACAGAGATCTTTAAAGAAGAATCTGGGCTGTACCAAGACAAGGTCTACAGCTTTGTGCATCTGAGCATTCAGGAGTTTCTAGCAGCAGTGCATGCTTTAGAATCATGTCTGGACAAGAAGGAAAATGTTTTTTCCACCACTAGTGAGGATGAAGATGAGGAGTCAATCCAGTTGTCTGACTTACACAGGAGAGCAGTGGACCAGGCCTTGAAGAGTAAGAATTGACACCTGGACCTGTTCCTCCGCTTCCTTCTGGGTCTCTCACTGGAGTCCAATCAGAATCTGTTACGAGGCCTTCTGACACAGACAGGAAGTACAACACAGAGCAATGAGGAAACAGTTGAGAGAACAGTCAGGTACCTTTCAGACAAGATCGAAAGGAAATACTCAACACAAAGGATCATCAACTTGTTCCACTGTCTGAATGAACTTGGTGCCAACTCTCTAGTTGAAGAAATGCAAACCTCCCTGCGATCAGGAACTCTTTCAGAAACAGAGCTAGAACCTCAACAATGTTCAGCCCTGGCCTACCTGTTACTGATGTCAGAGGAGGTGCTGGAGGAGTTTGACCTGAAGACATACACCACATCAGAGGAAGGTTATCAGAGGTTGCTGCCGGTAGTGAAAACATGCAAGAGAGCACTGTAAGTTCTGTTATTGAGTTGATGTATACATTATCATTATTCTGAAGGATTTGTATATCTAACAGATGATCTCCTCTCTCCAGACTGGTTCGCTGTAACCTCACATATAAATCCTGTGAGACTCTGGCCTCAACTCTGCAGACACCAAACTCCCCCCTGAGAGAACTGGACCTCAGCTACAATGACCTGGGAGACAGAGGAGTGGAGCTGCTCTGTGTTGGACTAACCAGTCCACTCTGCAACATACAGACACTAGTGTGAGTTAAATATCTTCAGTATCCACTGTGAATGTTTATATATTATGTATGTAGTTAGTATGTGTATGTTTTTAACATTATTTGAACGTCTTGGTAAATATGCAGAAACATACATAAAATGTGATAAATATATCAAACTAAGGTTAAATGTCTTGAGTGAGTTAGTATGTTTTTAACATTGGTTAATCATGTGTCCTTCTGTTATTATCTTAATGCATCTCATTATTCTTAAAGCTTTGCATATTTATCAGTGTATCACTATATCTCCTCTCTCCAGACTGTCTGGCTGTAAACTCACATATGAATCCTGTGAGACTCTGGCTTCAGCTCTGCAGACACCAAACTCCCCCCTGAGAGAACTGGTCTGACAGAGGGTTGCTGTTCAGATCTGGCCTCAGTCCTGAGTTCACCCAACTCACAACTGAAACAACTGGAGCTGAGAGACAATGACCTGCAGGATTCAGGAGTTACACTGCTGTCTGCTGGACTGGAGGATCCAGACTGTAAACTACACACACTGGGGTAAGTACAGCTGTTTCAGTCAGGTCGGTACTGAGCTGAGTTACACTGCCCTCTGCTGGACTGGAGGATCCAGACTGTAAACTACACACACTGGGGTATGTACAGCTGTTTCAGTCAGGTCGATACTGAGCTGAGTTACACTGCCCTCTGCTGGTCTGGAGGATCCAGACTGTAAACTACACACACTGGGGTATGTACAGCTGTTTCAGTCAGGTCGATACTGAGCTGAGTTACACTGCCCTCTGCTGGTCTGGAGGATCCAGACTGTAAACTACACACACTGGGGTATGTACAGCTGTTTCAGTCAGGTCGGTACTGAGCTTAGTAAAACAAATACTCTGAACATCTGATGTTTCTTTAAAATGTTTGTGTCATGGACAAATATATGGGTGTCCTACAAGATGATTGACACCAGTCCACCAACCTAGACAGCTGTTGTGTCTCTCTGTAGGCTGTCTGGCTGTCTGGTCACAGAGGAGGGCTGTGCTGCTCTGTCTTCAGCTCTGAGGTCAAACCCCTCCCACCTGAAAGAGCTGGACCTGAGCTACAATCACCCAGGAGACTCTGCAGGGGGACTGCTTTCAGCTGCTCTGGTGGATCCCACAGATAAACTGATGAAGCTGAAGTAAGTCAGAATAGATGTCCTAATAGTGTGAGCAGTGGTTGTGTCCTATGTAGTGTAGTAGGTTCAGTAACATGAGGACATGATGGTAGAATAAAGGGGACGTTTACCCAGCAGGCTTAGCACTCCAACACAGCATACATCATCACCACATGAATACTCTTCTTCTGCATCTCTGCTATCCTGTTGGAATTATACTGTGTTCTGTATGCAGTAGGTAGGCTAGAATACCTGTATGTCTCTAGTAATGAATGGTACTCTGTTCTGTATGCAGTATGTAGGATAGAATACCTGTATGTCTCTAGTAATGAACTTGGATAGTGCACCAGAACACAACAATATGGTTTAAATGTTGACTGCTTTATTAGGTCTTTGTCAGTCAATAACCTGTTTCTCCTACAGTGTGGATCATGGTGGAGAGTTCAGGCTGAAATCAGGGCTGAGGAAATGTAAGTCTCTTCAATCCTAATTAACTACATATTCAGAACTACAGTAACATAGTAACTAATCAATACTTGTTCTCTACCTACAAAACAACATTTTATATGAAGATGTGGTTTGATTAAACTCTCCTTTTGTCTACAGATGCCTGTCATCTCACCCTGGACCCAAATACAGCAAACCCAGACCTGATACTGTCTGAGGGGAACAGGAAGGTGACACGGGTGGAGGAGAAGCAGCATTATGAAGACCATCCAGACAGATTTGACCATCATCCCCAAGTTCTCTGCAGAGAAGTCTTATCTGGATCTCGTTATTACTGGGAGGTGGAGAGGGATGGTGACGGGGCTCACATTGGTGTGGTGTACAAAGGAATGAAGAGGAAGGGAGTGATGGTGGACAGTTGTATTGGATACAACAGGAAGTCCTGGAGTTTATTCTGCTCTGACAGCGGATATAACTTTTACCATGCTGGAGTCATCAGATTCTTCCCTGGTCCTGTTTCTAACAGAGTTGGAGTGTATCTGGACTGGCCAGCTGGTACTTTGTCCTTCTATAGTGTGTCCTCCTCTGGTACACTGACACACCTTTACACAGAACACACCACATTCTCTGAACCCCTCTATCCTGGGTTTGGGGTTTATCCCTCCTCCTCCTCAGTGACCCTGTGTCAGATAGATGACCAACACATTCAAAGGTGAGTCATAGCAATGTTTTATCATGTGTTTTCCTCTGGAATCATTCCTACAATTAGATGAGTAGTAGTGGTGTGTTTTAATGTGTTCTGTTGGACCTACAGACAGTTAGATTAGTAGTAGTGGTGTGATTGAATATGTTCTGTTGGACCTACAGACAGTTAGATTAGTAGTAGTGGTGTGTTTTAATGTGTTCTGTTGGACCTACAGACAGTTAGATTAGTAGTGGTGGTGTGTTTTAATGTGTTCTGTTGGACCTACAGACAGTTAGATTAGTAGTAGTGGTGTGTTTTAATGTGTTCTGTTGGACCTGCAGACAGTTAGATTAATAGTAGTGGTGTGTTTTAATGTGTTCTGTTGGACCTACAGACAGTTAGATTAGTAGTAGTGGTGTGTTTTAATGTGTTCTGTTGGACCTACAGACAGTTAGATTAGTAGTAGTGGTGTGTTTTAATGTGTTCTGTTGGATGTACAGATGTTTCCTCTCCTATGTCTCACTGTAGTGTCAGTTTCACTCTAACCACAAGAGGGCATCAGAACCTGTTAAAATGATACCTGGTGACTTCACGTCTCTAGGGGCTTTCATCAAGATAAGCAATGTCACCTGTAATGTCACCATCAGTATTGACTTCATGGAAGTTGACATAGTGTTATGTCACATTTGGCAATGCACCCTACATAGGGAGCTGTTCTGTCACCCTTTATACACCCTTTGTATTGCTTATGAAGACTGTATGTATGCTATATAAAGCCTTTATAAGTTGTATTTAGTTTAATCACAGTCTATCCATCTGCTTTCCCAACAGCAGAGACCATGGTGGAGAGTGTTGTATCAAGCCTGGTCCTGAGAACACCAGAGACCAGATATGTGAGTGTTATCTGATAATTGTTTTAAAATCAAAATACGATTAAAGCGTTCTTGAGTCCCAGGCAAGGAACACAATCATGATCTATTTGGTCAAAACAAACTTAAAGGTAGAGTCAGCAATATGATGTAGATGCACAAAGTAAACATCATAGTGGGTAAACTTCTACAACAACTAAGGGCGTTGGAGCGCGATGCTAAACTTCTCTGCTTTGGTCCCGTGGCTACCACGCTGTAAGAGTGAAGAGAACCCGTGCACATGGGCAGATACTGTGTGAGAGAGAAGTCAGGCATCTTGCTCATCACAATATCTGCGGTGCTGCTCGTACAACATCATTTAGCTGACTCTACCTTTAAGCTCTCATCCTGGGATCTACCAGAAATCAGGCCCCCAACATCTCCAAAACATGGACCAGAACCATGTTGTTTCCTGCTTCCACAAACATTCATTAATATAACACTAATGTCAGATTATGGTATGATAAGACCATAAAACATTCTGAGACTGTTGCTCACTTACATTCATTTTTATTACAAGTCTGTTTAATATTTATTAATTCATTATTACATGAGATTGTCAGTTTTAAATAACAACTACTTTTGACTTCAGGGATTCCTCAGAGCTGTAAGACTTGTGACCATGTTGAGGTAAGTCATAATGTCAATTCTTACTTTTACATACCTTCAGGAGTCAGGCACAGTCTGAAAGCCAGGTGTGTACTGACCAACCATTCATACTGGGATATAGACAGTCCTGTGTTCTGCTTTAGTAATATAAACACAGTCTGAAAGCCAGGTGTGTACTGACCAACCATTCATACTGGGATATAGACAGTCCTGTGTTCTGCTTTAGTAATATAAACACAGTCTGAAAGCCAGGTGTGTACTGACCAACCATTCATACTGGGATATAGACAGTCCTGTGTTCTGCTTTAGTAATATAAACACAGTCTGAAAGCCAGGTGTGTACTGACCAACCATTCATACTGGGATATAGACAGTCCTGTGTTCTGCTTTAGTAATATAAACACAGTCTGAAAGCCAGGTGTGTACTGACCAACCATTCATACTGGGATATAGACAGTCCTGTGTTCTGCTTTAGTAATATAAACACAGTCTGAAAGCCAGGTGTGTACTGACCAACCATTCATACTGGGATATAGACAGTCCTGTGTTCTGCTTTAGTAATATAAACACAGTCTGAAAGCCAGGTGTGTACTGACCAACCATTCATACTGGGATATAGACAGTCCTGTGTTCTGCTTTAGTAATATAAACACAGTCTGAAAGCCAGGTGTGTACTGACCAACCATTCATACTGGGATATAGACAGTCCTGTGTTCTGCTTTAGTAATATAAACACAGTCTGAAAGCCAGGTGTGTACTGACCAACCATTCATACTGGGATATAGACAGTCCTGTGTTCTGCTTTAGTAATATAAACACAGTCTGAAAGCCAGGTGTGTACTGACCAACCATTCATACTGGGATATAGACAGTCCTGTGTTCTGCTTTAGTAATATAAACACAGTCTGAAAGCCAGGTGTGTACTGACCAACCATTCATACTGGGATATAGACAGTCCTGTGTTCTGCTTGTAGGAATGCAGGATTTTAACTGCTGTCATATTTTGTCATTAGACAGTTTAATTGGATCAATCACCAGCATTCCATGTAACATTGAATAAATACATTAGATAAATTACTTTGTTCATTTAATGGGCCAGTTTCCCGGACAAAGATTAAGCCTAATCTTGGACCTTAAAAAACGTTCTATTGAAACTTCCATTGATCATGCTTTAAGTCCAGCACTAGACTCAATCTGTGTCCACGAAACTGGCCCCATATGTATAACTGACATGCTTGTCCTTGTTCAGGACTCCACACACTGGCTTCCGATTGAACCCTTGACTTCCACTGTCCAGGAAGTGACAATGTTCAGGTAAAATAACTACTTTTAACATTTCATTCCACTTGCTAGTGTATTTCCCCATTACCTTCGGGAATAGTCTTCTAATCCAACCTCTCCATTTGACGATTGACCCTCTCTACCATATCTTGTTGTTGCCCTCAGGCACAGAACACCCAAGGAGCGTTATGAGTGCACAGTGTCTGGGCTCCGCTGGGTGTGTGAGAGAGATGTCATTCTGAAGTATCACTTCAGGAACTGGGAACCCTACAGTCACCTTCTGATAGACATGCAGTACGGACAAGGTGGTCCATTGCTGGACATCACTATGGAGTTAGTTGAACTGGAGGAAGTTCATCTGCCACACTTTGTCTGTTTAGGTAAAACCATATTCACATAGTATTCAGAAATACATTTCCATGTAACTGAGTTTCACTTCCTGAATTAATTAATGAATATTCTAGGAGTTTATTTACTGTGATCTGATACTGCATATTCTTTGGGTTTTAGTTGGATGAATAATATAATATTTGTCTTTCTGTCTCCTTTTTATTGTGTTGTTCAGGGACCAACCCTTCCCTGAGGAATGAGATGAAGATTCTTCATGTAGAGGAACATGGAGTGTCTGTTGAGGAAGTGCATGAGGTCACCAGATTCCATGCTAAGATCCTCCATCCCAAGTTCTCAGCTATCTCTGTTATACTGAGCTATATCTTTTTTTGGAACGTAGATGTCCACTGTGACGTGGTCCTCTATATGGCAGTAAAAAAGGCAACAGTAATTTCACGGCTGTACATGCTCCTCAGAAACTCCAGTCAGAAAGAGGTGAGGCACTATCATTGAAGTGACAACAGTATGTTGAAACTTACTAAAGGAAAGCTGATAGTTTGTTGAAAATCTATAGATTACAAAGACGACATGCAGCTCTGTGAGAAATCTATTTCTGTCTCATTCATTTGAAGAGCCAGTAGACGGCACTCTTCTCTCTGTTCGAAGGAGAACCCAATGCCCCGGGGCAGTGAAGGGGACATTGCCCCGTGTAAGGTGCTGTCTTTCGCATGGGACGTTAAACAGGTTTCCTGACTCTCTGTGAACACTAAAGATCCCATGGCACTTATCATAAGAGTAGGGGTGTTAACCCCGGTGTCCTGGCTAAATTCACTATCTAGCCCTCATACCATCATGGCCACCTAATCATCCCCAGCTTCCAATTGGCTCATTCATCCCCTTTCCCCTGTAACACTTCCCGAGGTCGTTGCTGTAAAATAGACTCTCTTCTCAGTCAATTACCTGGTAAAATAAGGGTAAAATAAATAAAAAATAGTGTACAATTTTTTTTGATGTTGACAAAAAAGGATTGCTCAGTGAGCTGCATGTTGTGTGAATTATTAGACTACATTGTTCAGACTGACTACTACACTGCTCATTTTGTAGGCTGTTCGGGACCGGGAGAAACATCAGGTGTCCCAAGGATATTCAGAATTGGTCCTGTCAAGTCCAAACGGGTCCTTAAAGCTGAACAGTTGGTTTGCAGTCAAGGATCCCCATTCCTCCTCCATCAATCCAGAGGTGCAGTTTTAGCAGGCTGAGGACATGAATCTGTCATATTATATATGAATAACTGGAATATCATTCTATTTCTCTCTCTCTCTCTCTGTCTGTTGTCTCAATCGTTGCACCATATGACCTTCTACAGAAGATTCAGCTGTTACCTGCAGACACCACACCAAGCTGTTGTAAGATGGTTATGAGAAACACAGGGGTTGACATTGAGATGGAGTTAATCGGGGATGATGAGAGGACAGTATGGAGAGATATGGTACCAACAGGTAGGAGAATATGTCAATCATAACTTTGTTATCTTCTGACAGATGCTATTTAGTGATATAACCTCTTTTTGTTTCTTTCAGATGAATACATCCCTGAAACCCATTCAACAAGTAAGTAAACATGAGAGGTACAAACCAATGGCTTGAGGGCCAGTCGACATGGTTTACTGTTGGACTTGTCCTGATTATAAAAGGCTGTCTTCAAGATCAATGACATCTCCTCCAGGACTTGATGTAGATTAGCCTGGTTCTGATTGCCCCAATGACATCTCCTCCAGGACTTGATGTACATTAGCCTGGTTCTGAATGCCCCAATGACATCTCCTCCAGGACTTGATGTAAATTAGCCTGGTTCTGAATGCCCCAATGACATCTCCTCCAGGACGTGATGTAGATTAGCCTGGTTCTGAATGACATCTCCTCCAGGACTTGATGTAGATTAGCCTGGTTCTGAATGCCCCAATGACATCTCCAGGACGTGATGTAGATTAGCCTGGTTCTGAATGCCCCAGCCTGTTTTTCTACGTCTGTGAAAACCGACCCTAAATATGAATGAAACATTAGTGGTGTGATGTGTTCATTGATTCAGGTTGTTATTGTTACAGAATGTGTTCTTAATGCAAAGATTAATAATACAATGAAGACTTTTACTGTAGGTCACTTTGAAAGAAGTCTGTTTCTAAATGTCTGAAATGTAAATGTGAATGAACAAATGTAGTTATTTTATAACCTGCCTCTCTCAGGTGCTGTGTTAGGGGCAGGGCGTCCGGCTGAGAGCAGTCTGACTGGTTCTGCAGAGCAGCAGCTGCGTTCTGTACGGACAGAGTTTGTGAGACGAGTGTCAGGACCTGTCCTGGATAGTCTGCTGGACGGACTCCTGCAACACACAGTCATCAACCAGGAGGAAATGGAGTCAGTAAAGGTGATAGCTGAGAGGGCAGAGAAGGCACGTGACATCATCGACATGGTGTTGAGAAAAGGAACTGAGTCATGTTCCAGGATGATCAACCTTCTTGGGGAGCTGGACCCCTGTCTTTGGTCACAGCTTCAGATCTAAAGTTGTAGCCAACCCCTGGGTGTGGGGAGACCAGGCAGGATAGACAGGCAGGGTGGTTCAACATGTTCTTGTTGTCTGTTGCTTTAATTCAGGCTCCTAAAAATGTACAGAAAATGTCAATCAAACATGACCACTATAATAGCAATAAACTAACCAAAGGTCCAGCCACACAGCCTCTCTCCTTCTGCAGCCTCCTGGAGGTGTGGATCTTCTAGCAGGAGGGTCAGTTAGTCCTCCACTAGGTACCTAGCTGGACCCCTATCTAGCAGGAGGATCAGTTACTCCTCCACTAGGTACCTAGCTGGACCCCTATCTAGCAGGAGGATCAGTTAGTCCTCCACTAGGTACCTAGCTGGACCCCTATCTAGCAGGAGGATCAGTTAGTCCTCCACTAGGTACCTAGCTGGACCCCTATCTAGCAGGAGGGTCAGTTAGTCCTCCACTAGGTACCTAGCTGGACTCCTTTCTAGCAGGAGGGTCAGTTAGTCCTCCACTAGGTACCTAGCTGGACCCCTATCTAGCAGGAGGGTCAGTTAGTCCTCCACTAGGTACCTAGCTGGACCCCTATCTAGCAGGAGGGTCAGTTAGTCCTCCACTAGGTACCTAGCTGGACCCCTATCTAGCAGGAGGGTCAGTTATTCCTCCACTAGGTACCTAGCTGGACCCCTATCTAGCAGGAGGGTCAGTTAGTCCTCCACTAGGTACCTAGCTGGACCCCTATCTAGCAGGAGGGTCAGTTAGTCCTCCACTAGGTACCTAGCTGGACCCCTATCTAGCAGGAGGGTCAGTTATTCCTCCACTAGGTACCTAGCTGGACCCCTATCTAGCAGGAGGGTCAGTTAGTCCTCCACTAGGTACCTAGCTGGACCCCTATCTAGCAGGAGGGTCAGTTATTCCTCCACTAGGTACCTAGCTGGACCCCTATCTAGCAGGAGGGTCAGTTAGTCCTCCACTAGGTACCTAGCTGGACCCCTATGTAGCAGGAGGGTCAGGTAGTCCTCCACTAGGTACCTAGCTGGACCCCTATCTAGCAGAAGGGTCAGTTAGTCCTCCACTAGGTACCTAGCTGGACCCCTATCTAGCAGGAGGGTCAGTTAGTCCTCCATTAGGTACCTAGCTGGGCCCCTATCTAGCAGGAGGGTCAGTTAGTCGTCCACTAGGTACCTAGCTGGACCCCTATCTAGCAGGAGGGTCAGTTAGTCCTCCACTAGGTACCTAGCTGGACCCCTATCTAGCAGGAGGGTCAGTTAGTCCTCCACTAGGTACCTAGGTATGGACCCCTATCTAGCAGAACATGTTGATACAACTCTGTCTCTCTCTCACACCAACACACCTTCCTACCTGATGTCTGTGTATTTTAAACTTTAGATTTTAAATTTCTGTCACGATCGTCTGAGGAAACGGACCAATACGCAGCGCGTGGAGTGAACATGATGACTTTATTTAAATAAAAGCAACCACGAAAACAACAAACAAATGACGAATTTGAAGTCCTACGGTACACTGACCAAAAGGAACAAAAACCCACCAACCAAGGAGAAACCACACAGTTTAAATATGGCTCCCAATCAGAGATAACGAGCCGAACAGCTGACACTCGTTACCTCCGATTGGGAGTCATATGACTAATCAAACACAATCACCCAACATAGAAATGAACAACTAGAATCCCCAACATAGAAATACACCCAAACAATGAAAATGAACAACCCTGGCTCAAATATCAAAGTCCATGGAGCCAGAGTGTCACAGTACCCCCCCCTAAAGGTGCGAACTCCGGGCGCACCAGCATACAGTCTAGGGGAGGGTCTGGGTGGGCGTCTGTCCATGGTGGCGGCTCTGGCTCAGGTCGTGGTCCCCACCCCACCTTAGTCACTATCCGCTTCCGTAGCCCCCTCCACCTGACCACCCCCCAATTAAACCCCACTGGATTAAGGGGCGGCACCGGACTAAGGGGCAGCACCGGACTAAGGGGCAGCACCGGACTAAGGGACAGTACCTGACTAAGGGGCAGCACCGGACTGAATGGCGGATCCTGGCTGGCTGGCTCTGGCGGATCCTGGCTGGACGGCTCTGGCTGATCCTGTCTGGCGGAAGGCTCTGGCTGATCCTGTCTGGCGGAAGGCTCTGGCTGATCCTGTCTGGCGGAAGGCTCTGGCTGATCCTGTCTGGCGGAAGGCTCTGGCTGATCCTGTCTGGCGGAAGGCTCTGGCTGATCCTGTCTGGCGGAAGGCTCTGGCTGCTCCTGTCTGGCGGAAGGCTCTGGCTGATCCTGTCTGGCGGAAGGCTCTGGCTGCTCCTGTCTGGCGGAGAGCTCTAGCGGCTCCCGGTCTGGCGGACGGCTCTGAAGGCTCATGGCAGACGGGCGGCTTTGCAGGCTCAGTACAGACGGGCAGTTCCTGCGGCGCTTGGCAGACGGACAGTTCAGACGGCGTTGGGCAGACGGGCAGTTCAGACGGCGTTGGGCAGACGGACAGTTCAGGCCCCGTTGGGCAGACGGCAGACTCTGGCCGTCTGAGGCGCATCGTAGGCCTGGTGCGTGGTGCCGGAACAGGAGGTACCGGGCTGAGGACACGCATCTCAGGGCTAGTGCGGGGAGAAGCAACAGGGCATGCTGGACCCTGGGGACGCACCGTAGGCCTGATGCGTGGTGCCGGAACTGGAGGTACCGGGCTGAGGACACGCATCTCAGGGCTAGTGCGGGAAGCAGCAACAGGGCATGCTTGGCCCTGGGGACGCACCGTAGGCCTGATGCGTGGTGCCGGAACTGGAGGTACCGGGCTGAGGACACGCATCTCAGGGCTAGTGCGGGGAGAAGGAACAGGGCATGCTGGACCCTGGGGACTCACATAACGCCTAGTGCGGAGAGCCGGAACAGGGCATGCTGGACCCTGGGGACTCACATAACGCCTAGTGCGGGGAGCAGCAACAGGGCATGCTTGGCCCTGGGGACGCACATAAGGCCTAGTGCGGAGAGCAGCAACAGGGCATGCTGGACCCTGGGGACGCACATAAGGCCTAGTGCGGAGAGCAGGAACAGGCCGGGCTGGGCTGGCGACGCGCACCGTATCTCTGGTGCGAGAGGCCGGAACAGGCCGGGCTGGGCTGGCGACGCGCACCGTATCCCTGGTGCGAGTGGCCGGAACAGGCCGGGCCGGGCTGGCGAAGCGCACCGTATCCCTGGTGCGTGGAGTAGGAACAGGCCGGGCTGAGCTGGCGACGCGCACCGTATCCCTGGTGCGAGTGGCCGGAACAGGCCGGGCCGGGCTGGCGAAGCGCACCCTATCCCTGGTGCGTGGAGCAGGAACAGGCCGGGCTGGGCTGGCGACGCGCACCGCATCCCTGGTGCGAGTGGCCGGAACAGGCCGGGCCGGGCTGGCGTAGCACACCGTGGACCTGGTGCTTGGAGTAGGAACAGGCCGGTCCGTACCGGGAACACACACCACTGGCCTCAACCGAGGATCAGGAACGGGCCGGACCGGACTGGCAACACACATCAGTCTTTCACGCCGTGCCACACACACTTCCCTCCCTCTACT
Organism: Coregonus clupeaformis; assembly: GCF_020615455.1. NCBI lineage: Eukaryota > Metazoa > Chordata > Actinopteri > Salmoniformes > Salmonidae > Coregonus > Coregonus clupeaformis. The sequence goes on from NW_025534256.1 coordinate 140,841, forward strand.
CGCCAATGGCTCCCGTACTCCGTTAGCCTTCTCTCCTTTTCTCCCTGTGGCAGCCTCCTGCTGCCCAGCCGCCCAAGCCATGTGCCCCCCCAAAAAAAATTTTTGGGGTTGCCTCCCGTCCTTCCGACGATGGCCCTGCCGATGCCGTTGCTCCTCTCGCCGTCACCTCTCCACCGTCTCGTTCCATGGTCGGCGATCCATACCATCCAGGATCTCCTCCCAAGTCCAGGACCCTTTACCGTCCAACAGTTCCTCCCATGTCCAGACCCTTTGCTCCTGGACGCGCTGCTTGGTCCTTTTATGGTGGGTTTTTCTGTCACGATCGTCTGAGGAAACGGACCAATACGCAGCGCGTGGAGTGAACATGATGACTTTATTTAAATAAAAGCAACCACGAAAACAACAAACAAATGACGAATGTGAAGTCCTACGGTACACTGACCAAAAGGAACAAAAACCCACCAACCAAGGAGAAACCACACAGTTTAAATATGGCTCCCAATCAGAGATAACGAGCCGAACAGCTGACACTCGTTACCTCCGATTGGGAGTCATATGACTAATCAAACACAATCACCCAACATAGAAATGAACAACTAGAATCCCCAACATAGAAATACACCCAAACAATGAAAATGAACAACCCTGGCTCAAATATCAAAGTCCATGGAGCCAGAGTGTCACAATTTCATTGTATACGCATTGTAAACATGTATTGTGATGTTATTGGAATTTACTTACTGTATTTGCATACTCACTGTGAATGTGTCCGGGAAAATGGCTCTGAGAATTTGGCATTCAACTTAAAACCACAGAAATGTATTTTATGAATATATTGTACAGTGTTGGCCTGATAGAGGTTAATGAGAGGGGCTGGATATCAACACAACCACCTCAGTCTATCAGCAGTTTTCTCAGTGAGAGCACATTGACCATTGACAGACATAAGGAGCTGCTCAACCTCTCTCCCCTTTACCAATGACTTGAGAGTGGCTGAAGGACATATAAGGAGCTGTTCAACCTCTCTCCCCTTTACCAATGACTTGAGAGTGGCTGAAGGACATATAAGGAGCTGTTCAACCTCTCACCCCTTTACCAATGACTTGAGAGTGGCTGAAGGACCAATCAGCCCCCATCTATACACAATGTTTTACTAAATGTTTTATAACGTTGTATTTTTCTATGTGTATCTACCTGCCCAGGGACTACAGCTAAATCTGGCACATTTACAGAAATGTTGATTGATGTGCAGTATCCCTGTCAAATACAAGTAGTAAATGTCAATTAAAGGAATGTATTGTGACTTAGAATGTTGTTTAACAATATGGAAAAAAGCAATAAAGTCAACCGCCTTTATAGCACAAATAATATTATAGCACTGACATTTGTTAACAGCATTGAAAGTAATGATTACTAGACAGTTGTCATGGTAACAGCAGTAATACAAATAACATTATTTATGATGCTACTATTAATAATAATAATAATAATATTATTATAATAATCAATTTTAGAAAACACTTTAAAATCCCTTCGTTAATTAGATTAGATGAGTTTATTAGTCACATGGAGAGGGACGCAAAATCTTGTGCTCTGGGCTCCAACAGCGCAGGTGGGGGCAGGGTAAGAGTCTGTTGGGTGGTGGGGGCAGGGTAAGAGTCTGTTGGGTGGTGGGGGCAGGGTAAGAGTCTGTTGGGTGGTGGGGGCAGGGTAAGAGTCTGTTGGGTGGTGGGGGGGCAGGGTAAGAGTCTGTTGGCTGGTGGGGTCAGGGTAAGAGTCTGTTGGGTGGTGGTGGGGGCAGGGTAAGAGTCTGTTGGGTGGTGGGGGCAGGGTAAGAGTCTGTTGGGTGGTGGGGGGGCAGGGTAAGAGTCTGTTGGGTGGTGGGGGCAGGGTAAGAGTCTGTTGGGTGGTGGGGGCAATGGTAAGAGTCTGTTGGGTGGTGGGGGCAGGGTAAGAGTCTGTTGGGTGGTGGGGGCAGGGTAAGAGTCTGTTGGGTGGTGGTGGGGGCAGGGTAAGAGTCTGTTGGGTGGTGGTGGGGGCAGGGTAAGAGTCCGTTGGGTGGTGGGGGCAGGGTAAGAGTCTGTTGGGTGGTGGGGGCAGGGTAAGAGTCTGTTGGGTGGTGGTGGCAGGGTAAGAGTCTCTAGGGTGGTGGGGGCAGGGTAAGAGTCTGTTGGGTGGTGGGGGCAGGGTAAGAGTCTGTTGGGTGGTGGGGGCAGGGTAAGAGTCTGTTGGGTGGTGGGGGGCAGGGTAAGAGTCTGTTGGGTGGTGGGGGCAGGGTAAGAGTCTGTTGGATGGTGGTGGGGGCAGGGTAAGAGTCTGTTGGATGGTGGTGGGGGCAGGGTAAGAGTCTGTTGGATGGTGGTGGGGGCAGGGTAAGAGTCTGTTGGATGGTGGTGGGGGCAGGGTAAGAGTCTGTTGGATGGTGGTGGGGGGCAGGGTAAGAGTCTGTTGGATGGTGGTGGGGGGCAGGGTAAGAGTCTGTTGGGTGGTGGGGGCAGGGTAAGAGTCTGTTTGGTGGTGGTGGGGGCAGGGTAAGAGTCTGTTGGGTGGTGGGGGCAGGGTAAGAGTCTGTTGGGTGGTGGTGGGGGCAGGGTAAGAGTCTGTTGGGTGGTGGTGGGGGTAGGGTAAGAGTCTGTTGGGTGGTGGTGGGGGCAGGGTAAGAGTCTGTTGGGTGGTGGTGGGGGCAGGGTAAGAGTCTGTTGGGTGGTGGTGGGGGCAGGGTAAGAGTCTGTTGGGTGGTGGTGGGGGCAGGGTAAGAATCTGTTGCGTGGTGGTGGGGGCAGGGTAAGAGTCTGTTGGGTGGTGGTGGGGGCAGGGTAAGAGTCCGGTGCTTATTAAACTTTATTTTCTAGTTTATTTTATGCACTTTGTTATTATTCATTATCAAAATAATGATTATTATTACTATTCATTACATCATACTTAGGCGCTAATCTGTACATAAACCATGCAAGGGATCATTTCCACGCAAAGTTTGAGATTTATCAATATAAATGTTAGCTTGAGAGTGTTCAGCCCCATGACCACGATCAGTGCCAAGTGGTGGAATAAGGGAACTGCTTGTCAAGCGTAGAACGGGGAAAAAATACTGTATGTTGAAAATGTGTTTTATTGTGAGCGTAATAATGACATTATTTTATTTATTTAATTATATTGACATTGTGAATTCATGCAACGTCTTGACAGGTTAAATATAATTGACCACATCGGTGCATTTGTAACGATAATAATCCATATAAAGTACAGTCATTTGTTAAATTAGAGGCACGTGTGAAAGTGAAACTATTGTGTAAATCCTATAAAAGACTCAGATAATGGAAATCCAATGAGAGATGGCTGATCTTGCTCTGTTGGAAGATCTGGCAAAGCAGCATTTCACAGAGAGCACGTTTTTAGAGACAGGTGGGACTTTTTAGCAGAAAGTACAGATTGGCTCATCAGATATCGTTTCCCAAAACCAATCTTATAGGATCTTTGCGAGGATTTAAGACCTACTTTAGAAAGGCAAACCCATGCCATTCGGGTGCGCGTCAAAGTGTTATCCATCCTCGGGTTTTTGGCAACAGGGCACTTTTCAGCCGGAGCTTGCTCCCTCGATGAGCCAATGTTTTGGATGCAATCATCAGCAAAACGTACTGTAACATACAATTTCCACCATCGCGCAACAGGTTAAGAGGGGTTTCTTTGCCATCAATGGGTTCCCAAATACGAACGGAGAAATAGACGGCCCCCACATCGCCATAAAAGCACCATCCCAAAACGAGTTCAACAAGGCTATGTGAACAGAGAAGGCTTCTACTCTTAATGAGCAGGTGATAGGTGATGTTATGTGCAAAACACGCTACTGAATTTAGTGCTCAGGTGGAAAGCACGACTTGTTCATTCTGCAGAACAGCAATGTTGCCGATCCGCCTACAGGGGGAGCTGTTGAGGATGGATGGCGTATTGATGAGTATTGCCTACTGCTAGTGTCAGATATTGAATTCAACCAAAAGGTTTTATTTGTCTCACTCAGTTTTGGTTTGATTAGTAAAAATAAAAAGCATAGCTACAAAGAGAGGACCATTAGAACACTTCAAAGTATATTTGTCATCGCTAAAGCAACTTGAATTGTTCTAATGGTCTCTTTGTAGCTAGGTTTTTATTTTTACTCATCAAACCACAAAGGTTTTATTTGTCTCACTCAGTTGTGGTTTGATGAGTAACAATGAGCGTTATAACTCCACGTGAAATACGCCCATCATTCACCCTTCATGGTGACAATAACGCCCTTATTTGCTGTATAGTTGGGAAGTATTGGAATTAGGCCCAGACAGTATATCTAAAGAACATATCATGTTTTATTATACAGTGACATTTGCTGTAGGACTTTCTGACCGTTTCTAAAAGACAAAAACAATTGCAAATTGTTGTGGACCTGTAAACAGATCGTTTGAATGAAGTAATGTTTTGCATTCACTTTTTCCCGAAACTAAATATGCTTCACTGCCCACAAATTCGGAAACGTTGTCTACTCGAAAAAATAAAAATAAACTACAGTTTATTGGTAGCCTACACACTTCAATACAAAAGATCAGCTGTTACATTCTGCTGTATGTTATAAACCGCGCCGCGCACCCTGTCATCTGCATAGAGCAAACACTTTAAATAATAGCCTCTCTGATAGGCCCAATTAAATGAGAAATGCGCATGGTAATTTGTTGTATGGCTACATCGGGAATATGAACTCATCATGGCCAGAAAAGGTGAGGAATTTATTATGCAATGATTATGATAATGTATTATGTTTGTAAATGAAATATTTTCTACGCAAGAAATGTCACATTACATCATTCAGACGTCGCCTACAAACGTCAAGGGAAAAGGCGAATCGTCTGTTCTAACGTTAAACTGCGCTTCGGATCGGATCGCATAGAGCAAAATAGGCTGCTGGAAATACTGTAGCTGATCTATTTACTACTGTGAAGTGGGTCCTATTAAATGAGAGATGGGACGAATGGTAGCCAATCCTAACTTGTTGTAGGCCTATAGGATATTTGGCGAGTATAGGCTTTATTCTGCAATAACAGGAAATATATGCCTATTTCTAATTATTTTAGAATGTAAAGATAAATGGATTTTCACTAGCAGCAAATGATTGCATCTTGTTATTATATTTAGCTAGGCCTACCGGTTGTTTTGTTCTGAATAAGAGTCTCGTCATATATTCCCCATCTGCACAAAGCTACTAGGCTACTTTTGCCTTCTTGCAATGCAAGACTTCAACCACTAGAAACTGTGAGCACGCATTGTCTAAAGTTTGCAGCAAATTCTCATGTCAAATTCAGTTTTTATAAATGACAACATTTGCGTGAAAAGTGGCACATGTATGTTTTGTGGCATAGTTTGTGTGTAGGCAACGTTTATAAATGAGACCCCTGGTATTATAGAGCAAAATACTTGAAATAGCTGATCTATTTACTGCTGTGAAGTGGGTCCAATTAAACGAGAGATGGTTGGAACAGTAACCTTGTTGTAGGTCTATATGCTACCTCGTGAGTATGAAACCATCACAGAAAAGGTGAGGAATTTATTATGCAATGATCATGGAAACGAAATAAATAATAGCCTAGGAAATAAATTATTTTAAAATGCAAAGAAACGAAATATATTTTATCTCTAATGGCAAATGATTGCATCTTGTTATCAACGTTTTTATTGTTATGAATAAGCTTGTCCATCATATTCTCTATTTACACAAAATACTAATCGACTTGCCTGTGTGTGATGATTTTGCGGATACACGCTGTGTTGGTATTTACATACGTAAGCAGGTATTGAACAAACCTCTTTTCGTTCTCCTCCTCCTCCTGCTCAGACTCCTCCTCCTCCTGCTCAGACTCCTCCTCCTCCTGCTCAGACCCCACCTCCTCCTCAGACTCCTCCTCAAACTCCTCCTCCGACTCCTCCTCCGACTCCTCCTCCTCCTCCTCCTCTCTTTAGACAGGGCTCCAGATGTTGTAGTAACAACCTCCCCCTGACTCTGGAAGACCACATGCTAAGCTGGAGTTACTAGAACATGTTGTCCCAAATGGAACCCTATTCCCTTTATAGTGCACTACTTTAGACCAGTCTCTGTGTGCGTCTGTCTGTCTGTCTGTCTGTCTGTCTTCACAGTGTTCGTTGTCTCTTCCACCACCATCTTCCTGTCTACCTGTCCAGACTGTTATCTGACCCAGACTACAACCACCATCCATGGACACACCTACACCTCTCTGGAAATCTCCAGTAACAACTGAATTGAATCATATTGAATGGATTGGAATTGAATTGATTGGACTCTGTTGAATTGAATTGAATGTATTGGATTCAGTTTAATTGAATTGGATTGAACTGAATAAAATAAAGAAATGAGTCATGTAATTCACTAAATGAAGTCATATATATTCACTATAATGACTTAATGTTCCAGGTAAGTGAAGGGAGCTCACCACTGCTGAACTGGACCACTTTAAGAGACAGGTTGACTGTCTCAACATGCCACCTGCCATGTTCATCAACCCCAAGACAGGTTTGTTGACATCTTAACCCAGTCTCTGCAGTGCAACTGACAAGTGCTGTGGCTCAAAACGGACACAGAATGGTTCTGCCTCAAAATGGCCCCTGTGTGTGAGAATTCATCATTGAAAAATATATTGAGAAAGGTTGGTAAACCAATACATAGTCAGGGTTGGGGTCAATTTCATTAAAATGTCAGTCAATTCAGGAAGTAGACTGAAATTCTAATTCCAATTCTCCTCAATGCTTTTCAATGAAGACAATTTGGATTTGGAATTTGATTAACTTTCTGACTGGACTGGAATTCAAATGGAAGTGACTCCAACCATGTACATAGTCACTATGAAAATATAGACCTTAATGATATTTTTAGTAAAAGGTAAATATTCTGTTTATTATCCTGTAGTGTTTTAATCTATGTGTGTGTGTGTGTGTGTGTGTGTGTGAGACCTGTTGGCCTTCATGGAGATAGATTCAGTCCAAATGATGATGAGAATCCCAGATTATCTCATTGAGAAGTCAATCTACCTGGGAGTCTTGGATGTTGGAAATGTTAAAAGGTTCAGTGGGGAAACTAGTAGACTGGATTACTGGAGAGTTTTATGAGACATTTGCCTGGTTGCAAAAATGCTGATAGTTTGTCTAATTTCAGTTTGTGTGACAAAACATGCTACCATCTTAACTGCTGAGAAATAACTGTTTGAAGCTGGTGTACAAAACAGAAAGTCAAAAGATGCCAAAACGAAACTTAATGAGGTAATCGGCAGTTGCTAAATCCATTTTTTGACGTATAAATTAATGATACAGTGTGTACCCATTGATTCTTGAAGAATCTAACTTATAAATGCCTCATGAGCTCAGTTCAACTGTCATACCCCATCAGAACCCAGAATCTAACTTATAAATGCCTCATGAGCTCAGTTCAACTGTCATACCCCATCAGAACCCAGAATCTAACTTATAAATGCCTCATGAGCTCAGTTCAACTGTCATACCCCATCAGAACCCAGAATCTAACTTATAAATGCCTCATGAGCTTAGTTCAACTGTCATACCCCATCAGAACCCAGAATATTACTTATAGAGTGGGGGGAAAAAGTATTTAGTCAGCCACCAATTGTGCAAGTTCTCCCACTTAAAAAGATGAGAGAGGCCTGTAATTTTCATCATAGGTACACGTCAACTATGACAGACATAATGAGAAAAAAAATCCAGAAAATCACATTGTAGGATTTTTAATGAATTTATTTGCAAATTATGGTGGAAAATAAGTATTTGGTCAATAACAAAAGTTTCTCAATACTTTGTTATATACCCGTTGTTGGCAATGACACAGGTCAAACGTTTTCTGTAAGTCTTCACAAGGTTTTCACACACTGTTGCTGGTATTTTGGCCCATTCCTCCATGCAGATCTCCTCTAGAGCAGTGATGTTTTGGGGCTGTCGCTGGGCAACACAGACTTTCAACTCCCTCCAAAGATTTTCTATGGGGTTGAGATCTGGCTAGGCCACTCCAGGACCTTGAAATGCTTCTTACAAAGCCACTCCTTTGTTGCCCGGGCGGTGTGTTTGGGATCATTGTCATGCTGAAAGACCCAGCCACGTTTCATCTTCAATGCCCTTGCTGATGGAAGGAGGTTTTCACTCAAAATCTCACGATACATGGCCACATTCATTCTTTCCTTTACACGGATCAGTCATCCTGGTCCCTTTGCAGAAAAACAGCCCCAAAGCATGATGTTTCCACCCCCATGCTTCACAGTAGGTATGGTGTTCTTTGGATGCAACTCAGCATTCTTTGTCCTCCAAACACGACGAGTTGAGTTTTTACCAAAAAGTTATATTTTGGTTTCATCTGACCATATGACATTCTCCCAATCCTCTTCTGGATCATCCAAATGCACTCGAGCAAACTTCAGACGGGCCTGGACATGTACTGGCTTAAGCAGGGGGGACACGTCTGGCACTGCAGGATTTGAGTCCCTGGCGGCGTAGTGTGTTACTGATGGTAGGCTTTGTTAATTTGGTCCCAGCTCTCTGCAGGTCATTCACTAGGTCCCCCGTGTGGTTCTGGGATTTTTGCTCACTGTTCTTGTGATCATTTTGACCCCACGGGGTGAGATATTGCGTGGAGCCCCAGATCGAGGGAGATTATCAGTGGTCTTGTATGTCTTCCATTTCCTAATAATTGCTCCCACCGTTGATTTCTTCAAACCAAGCTGCTTACCTATTGCAGATTCAGTCTTCCCAGCCTGGCGCAGGTCTACAATTTTGTTTCTGGTGTCCTTTGACAGCTCTTTGGTCTTGGCCATAGTGGAGTTTGGAGTGTGACTGTTTGAGGTTGTGGACAGGTGTCTTTTATACTGATAACAAGTTCAAACAGGTGCCATTAATACAGGTAACGAGTGGAGGACAGAGGAGCCCCTTAAAGAAGAAGTTACAGGTCTGTGAGAGCCAGAAATCTTGCTTGTTTGTAGGTGACCAAATACTTATTTTCCACCATAATTTGCAAATTAATTAATTAAAAATCCTACAATGTGATTTTCTGGATTTTTTTTCCTCAATTTGTCTGTCATAGTTGACATGTACCTATGATGAAAATTACAGGCCTCTCTCATCTTTTTAAGTGGGTGAACTTGCACAATTGGTGGCTGACTAAATACTTTTTTCCCCCACTGTAAATGCCTCATGAGCTCAGTTCAACTGTCATACCCCATCAGAACCCAGAATCTAACTTATAAATGTCTCATGAGCTCAGTTCAACTGTCATACCCCATCAGAACCCAGAATCTAACTTATAAATGTCTCATGAGCTCAGTTCAACTGTCATACCCCATCAGAACCCAGAATCTAACTTATAAATGCCTCATGAGCTCAGTTCAACTGTCATACCCCATCAGAACCCAGAATCTAACTTATAAATGCCTCATGAGCTTAGTTCAACTGTCATATCCCATCAGAACCCAGAATCTAACTTATAAATGCCTCATGAGCTCAGTTCAACTGTCATACCCCATCAGAACCCAGAATCTAACTTATAAATGCCTCATGAGCTCAGTTCAACTGTCATACCCCATCAGAACCCAGAATCTAACTTATAAATGCCTCATGAGCTCAGTTCAACTGTCATACCCCATCAGAACCCAGAATATAACTTATAAATGCCTCATGAGCTCAGTTCAACTGTCATACCCCATCAGAACCCAGAATCTAACTTATAAATGCCTCATGAGCTCAGTTCAACTGCCATACCCCATCAGAACCCAGAATCTAACTTATAAATGCCTCATGAGCATGGTCATGTGATGAGGATAACAGACTGTCTCATTGAGAAGGCGGATCACCTGCGTTTTACACAGGCAGCCCAATTCTGATATTTTTCCTGTTAATTGGCAAAATAAGCTGATCTGATTGGTCAAAAGCCAATGAGTGAAAGAAAAGAACCCAGAATTGGTCAGCCTGTGTAAACACAGCCATAGGGACCTGTAAAGTCCACACTGAAGTTGTCCAACTGATGTAGGACTACAACGTGTCAGTTAGTTCATTAACAAATAATGACTTCATTTGAATGACGTTATTCTGGCTCAGCCTTTTTCAAAGCTCTCCTCCAGGGCCCCCAGGAAGTGCATGTTTTAGCTTTTGGTCCTAGAACTAACACCTTAGATTCAACTAATGAACTTTATCATCAAGCCTTTGATTTTTTTGTATCAGGTGTGTTAGTGCTAGGGCAATTTTATTTTGTATCTACCTGCCCAGGGACTACAGTTGAAAACTAGCTAGCTGGCTAAATCTGACACCTTTACTGAAATGTTGAATGATGTGCAGTATCCCTGTCAAATACATTTCATAGATTAAATTAAAAGGAATGGAATGTTTCTATGTGTCTGTCTATCTGTGTATGTGAATTTGTAAAACATGAGGAAAAAAAAAAAAAGTGACCCTCCCCTATACCCCAAATTACCCTCACTCCTAGGACAGACCACAGCCTTTAGATATGGAGTTTTAGAAACTGTTCGTTGTTTTGTAACCATCACATGGCAAAGTAGCCAGAAGGTTGTGGATTCGCAGACCACCACGGACAATGGTAGGGGTGAAGAAATGATAGCTTATAAAAGGCATTTCATGCAATTCTTTGTCATTTTACATGACTGGAGACAAGCAGAAATCTATTTTAATACCACAACAGAGCATGACAACGAATGAGCGCACGCTGCAGCACCGGAGACGTTTTGATTTCTATACAGGCTGTTCACCGGAGACGTTTTGATTTCTATACAGGCTGTTCACCGGAGACGTTTTGATTTCTATACAGGCTGTTCACCGGAGACGTTTTGATTTCTATACAGGCTGTTCACCGGAGACGTTTTGATTTCTATTCAGGCTGTTCACCGGAGATGTTTTGATTTCTATTCAGGCTGTTGTTAAGAAAGAGGATAGTCTAAGTTTTGGAACAGTGCTAAAGTTGTATTTCAACTGTAAAAAATTAAGTGCAACAGAACCAGTTACAACTGCACTATTTGATCATCAATGAATGTGCAAAAAAAAAACAATTTGTTGTTTAACACAGCAGCCGCGTATCATGAGGTAGGCCTTTATGCACTTGTAACTTTCTTTCATTTGGGAAACTATCATTTTCTAATTTATTCCATGATATTGTTGTTACGAAATAGATTTGTGTTGACTGTGATTAGCGCATGGGAACAATAAAGCATCTGCTAGGCTAAATTAACAAATTAGGCATACCTAGCTAACCACATGATTCTCTAACCAAACACTGGCCAAACTCATGTTTCTAAAAGTGAATTCAAAGGCTGTGTAGAATGACTGTATAGCCTAATAAGGCATGTTTAAGTGATATTTGTTTGATTTAATTTTATATAGCCTAAATGCTAACTGTATAGGCATGATGTTGAAGTGTTGTTGAAATGCTGAGCACTCCTGCTTTAAGTGATATTTGTTTGATTTAATGTTATATAGCCTAAATGCTAACTGTATAGGCATGATGTTGAAGTGTTGTTGTTGAAATGCGCTCCTGCTTTAAGTGATATTTGTTTGATTTAATTTTATATAGCATAAATGCTAACTGTATAGGCATGATGTTGAAGTGTTGTTGTTGAAATGCTGAGCGCTCCTGCTTTAAGTGATATTTGTTTGATTTAATTTTATATAGCATAAATGCTAACTGTATAGGCATGATGTTGAAGTGTTGTTGTTGAAATGCTGAGCGCTCCTGCTTTAAGTGATATTTGTTTGATTCAATTTTATATAGCCTAAATGCTAACTGTATAGGCATGATGTTGAAGTGTTGTTGTTGAAATGCTGAGCGCTCCTGCTTTAAGTGATATTTGTTTGATTTAATTTTATATAGCATAAATGCTAACTGTATAGGCATGATGTTGAAGTGTTGTTTTCGAAATGCTGAGCGCTCCTGCTTTAAGTGATATTTGCTTGATTAAATTTTATATAGCATAAATTCTAACTGTATAGGCATGATGTTGAAGTGTTGTTGTTGAAATGCTGAGCGCTCCTGCTTTAAGTGATATTTGTTTGATTTAATTTTATATAGCCTAAATGCTAACTGTATAGGCATGATGTTGAAGTGTTGTTGTTGAAATGCTGAGCGCTCCTGCTTTAAGTGATATTTGTTTGATTTAATTTTATATAGCATAAATGCTAACTGTATAGGCATGATGTTGAAGTCTTGTTGTTGAAATGCTGAGCGCTCCTGCTTTAAGTGATATTTGTTTGATTTAATTTTATATAGCATAAATGCTAACTGTATAGGCATGATGTTGAAGTGTTGTTGTTGAAATGCTGAGCGCTCCTGCTTTAAGTGATATTTGTTTGATTTAATTTTATATAGCCTAAATGCTAACTGTATAGGCATGATGTTGAAGTGTTGTTGTTGAAATGCTGAGCGCTCCTGCTTTAAGTGATATTTGTTTGATTTACTTTTATATAGCATAAATGCTAACTGTATAGGCATGATGTTGAAGTGTTGTTGTTGAAATTCTGAGCGCTCCTGCTTTAAGTGATATTTTTTGATTTAATTTTATATAGCATAAATGCTAACTGTATAGGCATGATGTTGAAGTGTTGTTGTTGAAATGCTGAGCGCTCCTGCTTTAAGTGATATTTGCTTGATTTAATTTTATATAGCATAAATTCTAACTGTATAGGCATGATGTTGAAGTGTTGTTGTTGAAATGCTGAGCGCTCCTGCTTTAAGTGATATTTGTTTGATTTAATTTTATATAGCATAAATGCTAACTGTATAGGCATGATGTTGAAGTGTTGTTGTTGAAATGCTGAGCGCTCCTGCTTTAAGTGATATTTGTTTGATTTAATTTTATATAGCATAAATGCTAACTGTATAGGCATGATGTTGAAGTGTTGTTGTTGAAATGCTGAGCGCTCCTGCTTTAAGTGATATTTGTTTGATTTAATTTTATATAGCATAAATGCTAACTGTATAGGCATGATGTTGAAGTGTTGTTGTTGAAATGCTGAGCGCTCCTGTTTTAAGTGATATTTGTTTGATTTAATTTTATATAGCATAAATGCTAACTGTATAGGCATGATGTTGAAGTGTTGTTGTTGAAATGCTGAGTGCTCCTGCTTTAAGTGATATGTTTGATTTAATTTTATATAGCATAAATGCTAAATGTATAGGCATGATGTTGAAGCCAGTTGAAAGTCAATTTGATAGTGACAGAATCAGACATTATTTCCCAAGCAAAGTCAATGGTTTTGTCTCCTCGGCTATAGAAAGTTGTAGCACAGCCTCTGAATGTCATAGAGACAAACCAATGATATTCTATATGCAACACAAATCCCTCGTTGCTAGTAGCCTAAAGCGACATTAAAATGAAGGTTGTTTAAGTGAATGAAGCCTTCTTGAATTAGCCTACTTTCAGCACCCATGCACTGTCCATCTCCGCGGCTGCCGCTTCATGGGTAAGTTATGGAAATTACTGGTTTATGGTTTATTTCTTTATTTACCTGAATTTAATCAGGGGAGCCCAACTGAAACCAGTGTCTCATTTGTAATGGTGTCTTGAGGACAAAAATTCCATCAACACAACAACAAAAGACAAAGAGAAACTACCAGACAGCTATAAATACATGACATCAGGTGATTACACACTTCAGTGGGACTCATTTAACAACAGAGTTTTAAACTGCCCTATCAGCACCTGGGAATCCAGATGGATTCGAATCATCGAATTGGTGATTCGTTTTGTATTCCATAATTGTGGTGCGTTAAAACTAAAGGCAGATTTACCAAAAAATGTGTAGAGACAAGCGGGACCCCAAGAGTTAACCAACCTTGCGAACGGGTTTGGTATCTCATGTTGTTATATTTCAACAGGGAAGTGAGGTATGTTGGAAGCTTGTGGACAAGAGCTCTGTAAACAAGAAGGGAGTAATGAAGTGATCTATGGGATTTTAGTGAGGACCAGCCAACCTTTTGATACAGGATGCAGCGATGTGTATTAAAACTATCACCTGTGATAAAGTGAAAGGCGCTATGGTAGACGGCATCCAAATGTTTAAGAGTAGTGGCTGCTGCATTCTGGTAAATGGAGTCACCGTGGTCAAGAACTGGAAGGAAAATTGACAGCACAATCTGCTTCCTGCTGTTAATAAAAAAGAAGCCCACTTTAAAATCTTAGCTTTTTAACTAGCTCACAGTATGTTTTTTTAAACGTTAGATCTTTATCAACCCAAATGCCCAGATATTTATAAGCGGGCACGCGCTCCATAACAGAGCCACCCAATGAGTGAATATGTAGCCCGTCGGAGACAGTTTATTCAGTGAATAAGAGAACAACATATTTAGTTTTGCCCGCAATAAGTACGAGTTTTAAATCAACAAGGGCTTCCTGTAATGTAACTAAATCAGATTGCAGCTCTAACATAGCTTTGTCAACAGTCGGCGCAATGGCATGCATAACCGTATAGTCTGCATATAGAAGAATATTACAGGATTTAATACATAGACCAGTAGTATTTATATAAATGGTAAAGAGAGGTCAATAACTCTGATAAATAGCTTCATTATGGGGCAACAAAACATATTGTTTTTATTCATATCAATTACATCAGTAGCGAGCTTACCTCCTGTCTTCCTTCTCATGTTCACCTACTCCCTCTCAAACTGAACAGGAAGTAAGTAAGACTAGTCCGCGCACACAGATATTGCATTTTTTTTTAAACCTTTTTATAAATTTATTTTTCCGTTAGAAGCCTTTGACTCGCCTCCTGAAGTCCCACGGTACACAGCACATCCATTGATTAGGAAGCACACCAGGGTTTACATCAGCCAGAGCAGGGTAGGACAGGGCTCATGATTGGGATAACCTATCCATTGCACTGTGTAACACTGTATACACCATCCCAGCAGCAGTGCAAAAACTCGGAAAAGGAAGTAAATTTTCTTAGAAATGGAACTTGGCGCTGTTCTTCTCCGAGCATTCTCTTCCTATAGCCTTAGGCCTACAGTAGAGGCCATGGATCATGTGATTGAGACCAAGCGAAAGAGCATGACCCTCCCCCATTGTGAACAATTGCGTGCATTTCGACCACTCCCTAATTTCATTAAATCAAGAAATACAAAATATAAATCGACTTTTACTAGATAGAATATGAACATATCGGCTGGATACTTGCCTTAAGTGTATGGAGACTTTACATGACCTAAATATCAATATATAATAGGCTATAAACCTATGAGTATTTTTGGTGAGCCGGTTCATTTGACTCCGTTCACATAAGAGAGCCATCATTTGGCTCCCAGATGGCTCTTCATTTAAAATGCTTAATTGCAAATCTACAATATAAAGGTCAAACGGTAGACTACCTTTACGTCAGATAGTGAAATGCACGTTCAAATACATTTTTACCTGGATAAATTATTAGATCACCTGCTTAAAAAATAAGTTTATTTTTAACGCACTACAAACATAAGCCTGGACCAGAATGACGCGCTCTCCCCACTATTTACTGTTTCTGCAGTAAGGATTCACCCTCTTTAGATAATTATTGTGTAACTTATCTGCGGGTGATCGGTGTTTTGAGCTCAAAAAGCACCTCCTCGCTGCATGTAAATCAGGGAGAACAAATTAACGGCTCTTTCACCGATGCAATTCGATTCCCGACGTTCGCCAAAAAAGATCCGTTCACAAAGAGCCGTTCTTTCGCGAACGACCCATCACTCGTTTGAAATAGGAAATACATGTATAAGGAAGTAAAGGACGTTGTCGTCGAAGAAACATGTTTAAGAGGTTTGTAGCGTTCTTGTACAATTTAATGTAGACTATTATTTATTGAGAAGTTATGCTATCATAAAGAGAGAGATGATTTAGGGGGGTAAGACATCCGCCAAGTTATTACAATATTGATTTCAGCTTCCGTGAATGATAATTTTGGCTGATTAACATTGGAGTTAGTGATCAGCCTAATCAATAAGATCGAATGTGATGTGATAGGCTACAGGGCTATGATTATGGGTATTATTGTTATAGGCGATTGACAGCACATTATGGTGATAATTATCCGCGTGAAAGACTGTGGAAACTGCGCACTTTCACTTCCTGAAAGAAGACGTGCATCGGAATTATGTAAAGCTGTCCACTAAATAAAATAGTATGTCTCGTCAAGTAAAAGTGACGTGCAACAATGTGCATAGAAACTATTTAAATGTAGGGCTAAATCAAATTTTAAGTTTAAAGCTTTCTGGTGACGGATCAGAAAGGCGGTGGTCCGTTTGGCGCAGGTGCGCTCGATATAATTTACCGGCTCACGTACGCGCATTGTTAACCACAGGTTGAATCGGCAGCACACCTTTTCTCCGAATGCAAAACCCCGGTGCCCCGGGCGAGATAAACTGATCGCACCTCAAGGGAACTCAAGCGCTGCATGGGTGTATTCACTAAACCAGGGATGGGCAACTGGCGGGCCGCGACCCACCTTTTGTAGTCCCGCGGACCAATAATAAAAGCCGTTGTTTTGGAACTCAGTCTGGGTCTCAACTTGCTGTTGACCGTTAGAATAATAGAACACACGAGGTGCAATTTCGAAATGTGGTTGTGCCTCAGCAGTCACTCAATTAGCCCATGTCAGCTACATTTGTTTTTAGATTGGTAGGTTACTGAATTACAGACCGCGGGTGGGGACCATTGATCGTCAGTTATCATATTAAAAACGGCAAACATTTGCCTCCACCCTTTGGCAAAATGTGTAGAATTGCATGAAATTAGTTAGAAAATTGCGAAATATTCTCTCCGCCCTCATGGCGAAATGTGTAGAATTGCAGGAAATTAGTTAGAAAATTGCGAAATATTCTCTCCGCCCTCATGGCGAAATGTGTAGAATTGCATGAAATTAGTTAGAAAATTGCGAAATATTCTCTCCGCCCTCATGGCGAAATGTGTAGAATTGCAGGAAATGAACATGAAAACTATTATGGATGTGGGGACGCAGAGACACTGCGGCACCCCATGATGAGTTCTGTTTTTTTTGTGGCACCCACCCCCATCAAAGTTGCCCATCCCACCACTAGGGACCTACCAGAATTTGTCCAATAGAAAGTCTTGTTGTTGAAACATTTTTGCTACGGTTTGGTACGGTGTTCACTAACGGCACTATCAAATGCACTTGCCAGACAAACAAACTTTTCCATCATTGGACATTTTTCTGCATAAGGTAATTTCCATGTAAAAGGACCCATGAGCACCAACATGTGAAGGTCATAGGAGAATATCAAATTGGGTATCAAATAAAAGCTTAAGAGTCTGTGTTTTGGGGAAATCAGAAGGCATAGATACATTTTTCAACCATTTTCCATCTTAAAAATGATGCATAAGTAATAGGTCTTCGAAAACATCTACCAGAAAAAGTCTAAAAAGGTATTAGAAATACATCAAAACACAATAATGTTAAAGTGAAGACCCCTAATAGCCAACTAATAGCAACACTTATATTTAGTTTTGGATAAATTAGTTGCCTTCTGTAAGTTTTTAAGAAACATTGCCTTGTAATTCCGTTACCACAAAAACACACACAGTATATTTAAGATATTTTCTAATTTCTCTCCTCATCAGGAGGGAGGATAATGAAAGTTCACAGACGTAACAAGTAAAAGTAGATCTAACAATTAGGTAGTGTTTTTACTGATATACATTTTTATTTGTGAATTATTAACTGATTAAAACTCGTAATTATGTTACCAAATCTGAACCTAAAATAATACAATAATTAAGAAACCCATTTGAAAAACTAAAACTATACTGAAACTATTATCATTGACTCCAAAACTATAACAAAATAAAAACAATCATAAACTATGTTCATTTAGTTTTTTTTCCTTCTATACTTTGGGGCAAAAAATCTAATGGGGTTTTCAAGCTTCTGAATCTGTCTGGTAAATGCTGCCAGGAGATGGCGATGTTTCAAATAGGCCTAGCTTGTTCATCAGTAGTCTCTCTAGACAGCCTCCCACAATGTACCAATGTTCCTGCATACAAGCAAAGATTGTCTATTATATTGAGAAGATACTCAAGTGACCGCTCTAACAATGGAAATGCATGTCCTCAAAGATGGAAGGCAGGCGGGAGGATGCATGTCCTCAAAGATGGAAGGCAGGCGGGAGGATGCATGTCCTCAAAGATGGAAGGCAGGCGGGAGGATGCGAGAGCCGATGGGACCATCTAGCCAATGAGAGGGCAGATATGTGTGTGAACAACAGGCCATAGAGATAAGGGGACTCATCTTTATATCTGTGCCATTATAGCATCTGGGACAGCATGGGCAGAGCCATTCAGGCTATCTCCATTTTAAAGTAGTACATTTTCTTCTTCTTCATTGGCTGATCGCTCCCAACTCAATGTCCATGCTAAAACTGGTTATATCCCTGATGAGTCCTCTATTTCTATGGCAACAGGCACAACAGGCCTACAGCTCTGTCTAGTGGTTGCGTTGGGGACAACAGTTGTATATTTCCCTATGGGGAAAATGAATGGGAAAGAATAGGGGTTTTGGGATAAACGCTGAAAATATGGTCAGAGGTTAACAAAGGCTTAGTAGATCAAATCAAATGTTATTTGCCGCATGCGCCGAATACATCAGGTTGTTGACCTTACAGTGAAATGCTTACTAACAAGCCCCTTAACCAACAATGCAGTTTGATATGTCTTGTTCTATGAGATATCAATCAGTTAACATGACCTTTATGAATTATGAAGCCTTTGTGTTTAAAAAAAAATCTGATTACATAAATGCTTCAAATTTCACAAAATGGCGTTAGCTGATGAAGATGATCTCATAGAACAAAACGTAAAAGATCTTCTAAGCCTGTGTTTACCACAGACCTTATTGACAGCCTTTTATCCAACCACACTACATCAATTCCATTCATTTCCCCATAGGCTTTGTCCAATGAACCATGGCGGAGTTAGTACCTACAGAAATACACTATTGCTATTGCTCTCTATTGGTAGAGAGGTTTGTTATTGGTCCATTAACCAATGTATCATTTAAACCTAACCTGACCTATCGCCTGATGCATTACCTTATGTATTACTGCCCCCCAGTGGCAAGAAGTGGCATCCCCCCAAAAACATATTTACAGTGCAGTCGGAAAGTATTCAGACCCCTTGATTTTTTTTCCTCCACATTTTGTTACTTTACAGCCTTATTCTAAAATGGATTAAATAGTACCCCCCATCAACAATCTACACACAATACCCCATAATGACAAAGCAAAAACAGGTTTTTAGAAATGTTTGCTACTTTATAAAAAATTAAAAACTGAAATATCACATTTACAGCCTTGAGTCTTCTTGGGTATGACGCTACAAGCTTGGCACACTTGTATTTGGGGAGTTCCTCCCATTCTTCTCTGCAGATCCTCTCAAGCTCTGTCAGGTTGGATGGGGAGCGTCGCTGCACAGCTATTTTCAGATCTCTCCAGAGATGTTCGATCAGGTTCAAGTCCGGGCTCTGGCTGGGTCACTCAAGGACATTCAGAGACTTGTCCCAAAGCCCCTCCTGCTTTGTCTTGGCAGTGTGCTTAGGGTCGTTGTCCTGTTGGAAGGTGAACCTTGGCCCCAGTCTGCTCTGGAGCAGGTTTTCATCAAGGATCTCTCTGTACTTTTCTCCGTTCATCTTTCCGTCGATCCTGACTAGTCTCCCAGTCCCTGCTGTTGAAAAACATCCCCACAGCATGATGCTGCCACCACCATGCTTGACCATAGGGATGGTGCCAGGTTTCCTCCAGACGTGACGCTTGGCATTCAGGACAAAGAGTTCAATCTTGGTTTCAACAGACCAGATAATCTTGTTTCTCATGGTCTGAGAGTCTTTAGGTGCCTTTTGGCAAACTCCAAGTGGGCTTTCATGTGCCTTTTACTGAGGAGGGGCTTCCGTCTGGAGTGCTGCAGAGATGGTTGTCCTTCTTGAAGGTTCTCCAATCTCCACAGAGAAACTCTGGAGCTCTGTCAGAGTGACCATTGGGTTCTTGGTCACCTCCCAAGGCCCTTCTCCCCCGATTGCTCAGTTTGGCCGGACCGCCAGCTCTAGGAAGAGTCTGGGTGTTTCCAAACTTCTTCCATTTAAGAATGATGGAGGCCACTGTGTTCTTGGGGACCTTCAATGGTTCAGACATTTTTCGGTACCCTTCCCCGACACAATCCTGTCTCGGAGCTCTACGGACAATTCCTTCGACCTCATGGCTTGGTTTTTGCTCTGATATGCACTGTCAACTGTTGGGACCTTATATAGACAGGTGTGTGCCTTTCCAAATCATGTCCAATCAACTGAATTTACCACAGGTGGACTCCAATCAAGTTATAGAAACATCTCAAGAATGATCAATCGAAACAGGATGCACCTGAGCTCAATGTCTAGTCTCATAGCAAAGGGTCTAAATACTTATGCAAATAAGGTATTTCTGTTTTTTATTTTGAATACATTTGCAAAAAAAAAAAAAAACTTTTCACTTTGTCATTATGGGGTATTGTGTGTAGATTGATGAGGATTTTTATTTTTTAAATCCATTTTATAATAAGGCTGTAACGTAACAAAATGTTGAAAAAGTCAAGGGGTCTGAATACTTTCCAAATACACTGTAGGCACAGAGTTTCTAACCCCAGAGGCGCAACATCGAGAAAAGAGACCAAACAGACCAGGCCAGGGTTTGAGAAGTCTATGAGAGAAGTGAAAGGTACTTCAGTAGTTGTTAATCTTCTCTAAATGTAAAGGCACAGCACAGATTAGAGCCAATGTCTTCAGTAGGTGTTAATCTCCTCTAAATGTAAAGGCACAGCACAGATTAGAGCCAATGTCTTCAGTAGTTGTTAATCTTCTCTAAATGCAAAGGCACAGCACAGATTAGAGCCAATGTCTTCAGTAGTTGTTAATCTTCTCTAAAGCTTGGTCTGGTGGTCAGATCGAGAGTGTGGACACTGTCTGGACAACCCCTCTCTCTCTCTCTCTCTCTCTCTTTGCCTCTCTCTTCTCTCTCCAGGTAATGTTACCCCTCTCTCTCTCTCTCTCTCTCTCTCTCTCTCTCTCTCTCTCTCTCTCTCTCTCTCTCTCTCTCTCTCTCTCTCTCTCTCCTCTCTCTCTCTCTCTCCCAGGTAATGTTACCTCTCTCTCTCTCTCTCTCTCTCTCTCTCTCTCTCCAGGTAATGTTACCCCTCTCTCTCTCTCTCTCTCTCTCTCTCTCTCTCTCTCTCTCTCTCTCTCTCTCTCTCTTTGCCTCTCTCTCCAGGTAATGTTACCCCTCTCTCTCTCTCGTCTATGTTTCACGAGTTTGGACAGCACGGTACATATCAGTATAGTACAGTAGATTAGAGTTCAGTACACTAGAGGACAGTATAATGTGGACTGAACTGTACTCTACTGCAGCCATTCTCAACTGGCGGGTCGCAACCAACATTTGGGTTGCGGGAGGTTTTGAATGGGTCACGGGTGTCTGAGTAAAACATATATATATATATAAATATATAATTAATTTTTTTATGAATAAAATACTCCAGTCTGAACTTCAACGACCTAAACAAGTTATAAAAAAGTGTGTATCAATGATAATGATTGTATTTTGACAATTCTTTTTTCGCGATGCGTGAGGCGTCTATGATTCGGTTAGATTTGGTCTGGTCCGGACCAACCAAATTCGGCCTTGTTTGGGGGTAGAATAATAGCCATAAATGCAACAGGATGATTGTGCTTATCTCTACCTTTGTGTACCTAGTTAGGATACATCACCATGAAGAGAATTACATTCATATCATCATTATGCATTTCTGTGTAGTACAGATCAGGGACCCATGATGAAATTCCTTTACCGTAATTATGTTACCGGGTGTAAATCCACTTCACTTACTGTAGTTCAATAACCAAAATATATATTTTTCAAACTCAAGGTGTCATGTCATAGCTGACACCCCATTTGTTCTGAAGAAATCTTTTGTTTTTGGAAAACGTGGTCGCATAAAAAACTGAGGGAGAATTTACTGTAACTCTGTTACCAAACTTTGCATCTGCAGTTCTTCCAGTTTCTGTGTAAATTGTTTGAACGAGTCCTTGTGCATATACAGTTGTTGTAATAGTAAAACTAAAGCTAAACTTAGAAAATAAATGCTTTTTGTTTGGGATACATTTTAAAGGGATAAATCTGAGTCTCAGTGTAATTCCGTTACCGTAGAATTGCCCATAACAAAGCAATGTGTGTCACCTTGTAGGCTACTACTAAACCAGAACAAGAAACAGTGGTGTGTAGGCTGTATTCTCTTAAAGGGTTAGGAAGAAATACCTGTCAGCTATTTTAACTGGCTGTAATGTCTACTTGGTAAATGTTTTATAATGTCTACTACCGTCTTTCAATGTCAACTGGAAAGTCGATGTCTGTAATGTCTTTTAGTTGTGTTTGGACCCCAGGAGTTATGGAGTCAGTTAATGGGGATCCAACCAGGTAGACTAGCTGTTGTTATGGAGTCAGCTAATGGGGATCCAACCAGGTAGACTAGCTGTTGTTATGGAGTCAGCTAATGGGGATCCAACCAGGTAGACTAGCTGTTGTTATGGAGTCAGCTAATGGAGATCCAACCAGGTAGACTAGCTGTTGTTATGGAGTCAGCTAATGGGGATCCAACCAGGTAGACTAGCTGTTGTTATGGAGTCAGCTAATGGGGATCCAACCAGGTAGACTAGCTGTTGTTATGGAGTCAGCTAATGGGGATCCAACCAGGTAGACTAGCTGTTGTTATGGAGTCAGCTAATGGGGATCCAACCAGGTAGACTAGCTGTTGTTATGGAGTCAGCTAATGGGGATCCAACCAGGTAGACTAGCTGTTGTTATGGAGTCAGCTAATGGGGATCCAACCAGGTAGACTAGCTGTTGTTATGGAGTCAGCTAATGGGGATCCAAGTCAAATCAAATCAAATTAATAACACATTGGACTGTGCATGTTTAAATGCAACATGAAGTCTCTGTTTGAACTTTGACCACAGACAGTAAAAGTGTTGTCATTGTTAATGTTCGGAAATATTGACTGTTCTGTTATTTCTTAGTGTAGCTAAGTGAGCTGTGACTCGAAAATGAGTCTCTCTGGGGAGAGAGAGGAGGGGACCACTGCCTCTAAAATGAGTCTCTCTGGGGAGAGAGAGGAGGGGACCACTGCCTCTAAAATGAGTCTCTCTGGGGAGAGAGAGGAGGGGACCACTGCCTCTAAAATGAGTCTCTCTGGGGAGAGAGAGGAGGGGACCACTGCCTCTAAAATGAGTCTCTCTGGGGAAAGAGAGGAGGAGACCACTGCCTCTAAAATGAGTCTCTCTGGGGAGAGAGAGGAGGGAACCACTGCCTCTAAAATGACTCAAGACACCAGTTCTAAGAGGTAAGAGATTAATTGTAAAATATACAGTTCTCTTAAAAATATCAAACTAATGAAGAGAAAAGTGTTCACAAATTACATCAAATGTAGGCCTATATCATTCATTTAAAAGGCCAAAACCGATTTACCAATTGCAGACTGTAGCTTTATAAAGAAACATTAGGACTTCTAGAAGTTAAATTATACAGTTGTTGAAATGATGTAGATGAGGTACTGATGATATATTGATGAGGTGATCTGCCTCCCTGTTTTGTTCAGTGTCCAGAAGCCCAGAGCAGAGTCACCTGCCCCCAGCCTGCTATCAATGAAGAGTGATCAGCCACCTGCTTTCAGCCAGGAAGCATTACCAGATGACAATAAGGAAGTGGAGAGTTTGGACAGTGAGGATGCATTAAAGATCACACACAACCTTCTGGACAGAAGAAGTAAGACTGTGTTTCATACAATATTACAAAGAACGGGACAAAGGCCCCTCTAACACACACACACACACACACACACACACACACACACACACAAACTTATGAGTCCCAACTCTCATTGTTTTCCTACAGGTCAAACTCTTCTGACAGTCCAACAAGACATTAAGGCTAAACTGAAACACAAGTATCAACACATATCTGAAGGAATTGGACACCATGGAAACCAAAGTATGTTAAAGGACATCTACACAGAGCTCTACATCATAGAGGGTGGAAGTGGAGGGGTCAATAATGAACATGAGGTGAGACAGATAGAGATGGCATCCAAGAAACAAACCACACAAGAGACACCAATCAATTGCAACGACATCTTCAAGCCTTTAGCTGGACAAGACAAACCTATCAGAACTGTGCTGACAAAAGGAATCGCTGGCATTGGAAAAACAGTCTCTGTGCAGAAGGTCATCCTTGACTGGGCAGAGGGAAAAGCAAATCAGGACGTTCATTTCATGTTTCCTCTTCCTTTCCGTGATCTGAACCTGAAAAAGGACCAATACAGTCTGATGCAAGTTCTTTCCCACTACTTCTCAGAGCTGAAAGAGATTGACAACATTGAAGATGGTGAAACCAAAACTGTTTTCATTTTTGATGGTCTGGATGAGTGTCGACTTCCTCTAGACTTCAAAAACAATGAGAGGTGCTGTGATGTCACGAAGCCAACCTCAGTGGACGTGCTGCTGACAAACCTCATCAAGGGGAATCTGCTTCCCTCTGCTCTCCTCTGGATAACCTCACGGCCTGCAGCAGCCAATCAGATCCCACCTGAGTGTGTTGACCAGGTGACAGAGGTACGAGGGTTCAATGATCCACAGAAGGAGGAGTACTTCAGGAAGAAAATCACAGATCAGAATCTGGCCAATGAAATCATCAAACACATGAAGACATCAAGGAGCCTCCACATCATGTGCCACATGCCAGTCTTCTGTTGGATATCAGCCACTGTCCTTGAGATGATGCTGAAAGAGGCAGAGAAGGATGAAGTCCCCAAAACTCTGACCCAGATGTTCACACACTTCACGCTCATCCAAATCATTGTGAAGAACAAGAAGTACAACAAAGCCACAGAGACAAACCCAAAGGAACTGTCTCAGTCAGACAAAGAGATGATCCTGAAACTGGCAAAGCTGGCTTTCCAACAGCTGCAGAAGGGCAACCTGATCTTCTATGAGGAGGACCTGAGAGAGTGTGGCCTTGATGTCACAGAGGCATCAGAGTACTCAGCATTGTGTACAGAGATCTTTAAAGAAGAATCTGGGCTGAACCAAGAGAAGGTCTACAGCTTTGTGCATCTGAGCATTCAGGAGTTTCTAGCAGCAGTGCATGCTTTAGAATCATGTCTGGACAAGAAGGAAAATGTTTTTTCCACCACTAGTGAGGATGAAGATGAGGAGTCAATCCAGTTGTCTGACTTACACAGGAGAGCAGTGGACCAGGCCTTGAAGACTGAGAATGGACACCTGGACCTGTTCCTCCGCTTCCTTCTGGGTCTCTCACTGGAGTCCAATCAGAATCTGTTACGAGGCCTTCTGACACAGACAGGAAGTACAACACAGAGCAATGAGGAAACAGTTGAGAGAACAGTCAAGTACCTTTCAGACACGATCAAAAGGGAATCCTCACCAGAAAGGATCATCAACTTGTTCCACTGTCTGAATGAACTTGGTGCCAACTCTCTAGTTGAAGAAATGCAAACCTCCCTGCGATCAGGAACTCTTTCAGAAACAGAGCTAGAACCTCAACAATGTTCAGCCCTGGCCTACCTGTTACTGATGTCAGAGGAGGTGCTGGAGGAGTTTGACCTGAAGACATACACCACATCAGAGGAAGGTTATCAGAGGTTAATGCCGGTAGTGAAAACCTGCAAGAGAGCACTGTAAGTTCTGCTATTGAGTTGATGTATACAGTATCATTATTCTGAAGGATTTGTATATCTAACAGATGATCTCCTCTCTCCAGACTGGATTGCTGTAAACTCACATATGAATCCTGTGAGACTCTGGCCTCAGCTCTGCAGACACCAAACTCCCCCCTGAGAGAACTGGACCTCAGCTACAATGACCTGGGAGACAGAGGAGTGAAGCTGCTCTGTGTTGGACTAACCAGTGCACTCTGCAACATACAGACACTAGTGTGAGTTAAATATCTTCAGTATCCACTGTGAGTGTTTATATATAATGTATGTAGTTAGTATGTGTATGTTTTTAACATTATTTGAACGTCTTGGTAAATATGCAGAAACATACATAAAATGTGATAAATATATCAAACTAAGGTTAAATGTCTTGAGTGAGTTAGTATTTTTTTGACATTGGTTAATCATGTGTCCTTCTGTTATTGTCTTAATGTATCTCATTATTCTTAAAGCTTTGCATATTTAACAGTATATCACTATATCTCCTCTCTCCAGACTGTCTGGCTGTAAACTCACATATGAATCCTGTGAGACTCTGGCCTCAGCTCTGCAGACACCAAACTCCCCCCTGAGAGAACTGGACCTCAGCTACAATGACCTGGGAGACAGCGGAGTGGAGCGGCTCTGTGTTGGACTAACCAGTCCACTCTGCAACATACAGACACTAGTGTGAGTTAACTATCTTCAGTATCCACTGTGAGTGTTTATATATTATGTATGTGTATGTTTTTAACATTATTTGAACATCTTGGTAAATATGCAGAAACATACATAAAATGTGATAAATACAGTGGGGGAAAAAAGTATTTAGTCAGCCACCAATTGTGCAAGTTCTCCCACTTAAAAAGATGAGAGAGGCCTGTAATTTTCATCATAGGTACACATCAACTATGACAGACAAATTGAGGAAAGAAAATCCAGAAAATCACATTGTAGGATTTTTAATGAATTTATTTGCAAATTATGGTGGAAAATAAGTATTTGGTCACCTACAAACAAGCAAGATTTCTGGCTCTCACAGACCTGTAACTTCTTCTTTAAGAGGCTCCTCTGTCCTCCACTCGTTACCTGTATTAATGGCACCTGTTTGAACTTGTTATCAGTATAAAAGACACCTGTCCACAACCTCAAACAGTCACACTCCAAACTCCACTATGGTCAAGACCAAAGAACTGTCAAAGGACACCAGAAACAAAATTGTAGACCTGCACCAGGCTGGGAAGACTGAATCTGCAATAGGTAAGCAGCTTGGTTTGAAGAAATCAACTCTGGGAGCAATTATTAGGAAATGGAAGACATACACGACCACTGATAATCTCCCTCGATCTGGGGCTCCACGCAAGATCTCACCCCGTGGGGTCAAAATGATCACAAGAACGGTGAGCAAAAAATCCCAGAACCACACGGGGGGACCTAGTGAATGACCTGCAGAGAGCTGGGACCAAAGTAACAAAGCCTACCATCAGTAACACACTATGCCGCCAGGGACTCATATCCTGCAGTGCCAGACGTGTCCCCCTGCTTAAGCCAGTACATGTCCAGGCCCGTCTGAAGTTTGCTAGAGTGCATTTGGATGATCCAGAAGAGGATTGGGAGAATGTCATATGGTCAGATTAAACCAAAATATAACTTTTTGGTAAAAACTCAACTCGTCGTGTTTGGAGGACTAAGAATGCTGAGTTGCATCCAAAGAACACCATACCTACTGTGCAGCATGGGGGTGGAAACATCATGCTTTGGGGCTGTTTTTCTGCAAAGGGACCAGGACGACTGATCCGTGTAAAGGAAAGAATGAATGGGGCCATGTATCGTGAGATTTTGAGTGAAAACCTCCTTCCATCAGCAAGGGCATTGAAGATGAAACGTGGCTGGGTCTTTCAGCATGACAATGATCCCAAACACACCGCCCGGGCAACGAAGGAGTGGCTTCGTAAGAAGCATTTCAAGGTCCTGGAGTGGCCTAGCCAGTCTCCAGATCTCAACCCCATAGAAAATCTTTGGAGGGAGTTGAAAGTCCGTGTTGCCCAGCGACAGCCCCAAAACATCACTGCTGTAGAGGAGATCTGCATGGAGGAATGGGCAAAATACCAGCAACAGTGTGTGAAAACCTTGTGAAGACTTACAGAAAACGTTTGACCTGTGTCATTGCCAACAAAGGGTATATAACAAAGTATTGAGAAACTTTTTTATTATTATTGACCAAATACTTATTTTCCACCATAATTTGCAAATAAATTCATTAAAATCCTACAATGTGATTTTCTGGATTTTTTTCTCATTTTGTCTGTCATAGTTGACGTGTACCTATGATGAAAATTACAGGCCTCTCTCATCTTTTTAAGTGGGAGAACATGCACAATTGGTGGCTGACTAAATACTTTTTTCCCCCACTGTATATCAAACTAAGGTTAAATGTCTTGAGTGAGTTAGTATGTTTTTAACATTGGTTAATCATGTGTCCTTCTGTTATTGTCTTAATGCATCTCATTATTCTTAAAGCTTTGCATATTTAACAGTGTATCACTATATCTCCTCTCTCCAGACTGGATGGCTGTAAACTCACATATGAATCCTGTGAGACTCTGGCCTCAGCTCTGCAGACACCAAACTCCCCCCTGAGAGAACTGGACCTCAGATACAATGACCTGGGAGACAGAGGAGTGGAGCTGCTCTGTGTTGGACTAACCAGTGCACTCTGCAACATACAGACACTTGTGTGAGTTAACTATCTTCAGTATCCACTGTGAGTGTTTATATATTATGTATGTACTATATACTGAACAAGAATATAAACGCAACATGCAACAATTTGAAAGGTTTTACTGAGTTACAGTTCATATGAGGAAATCAGTCAATTGAAATAAATTCATTAGGCCCTAATCTATGGATTTCACATAAATGGGAATTCAGATATGCATCTGTTGGTCACAGATACCTTAAAAAAAAGTATGGGTGTGTATCAGAAAACCAGTCCGTATCTGGTGTGACCACCATTTGCCTCATGCAGCGCGACACATCTACTTCACATAGAGTTGATCAGGCTGTTGATTGTGGCCTGTGGAATGTTGTCCCACTCCTCTTCAATGGCTGTGCGAAGTTGCTGGAAACTGCCGGGAACTGGAAGACGCTGTCGTACACGTCGATCCAGAGCATCCCAAACATGCATGTCTGGTGAGTATGCAGTCCATGGAAGAACTGGGACATTTTCAGCTTCCAGGAAATGTATACAGATCCTTGCGACACGGGGCCATGCATTATCATGCTGAAACATGAGGTGATGGCGGCGGTTGAATGGCACGACAATGGGCCTCAGGATCTCATCACGGTATCTCTGTGCATTCAAATTGCCATCGATAAAATGTGATTTTGTTCATTGTCCGTAGCTTATGCCGGCCCATACCATAACCCCACCGCCACCATGGGGCACTCTGTTCACAACGTTGAAATCAGCAAACCACTTGCCCACACAATGCCATCACGACGCCATACACGCTTTCTGCCATCTTCCCGGTACAGTTGAAACCGGGATTCATCCGTGAAGAGCACACTTCTCCAGTGTGCCAGTGGCCATTGAAGGTGAGCATTTGCCCACTGAAGTCGGTTTCGACGCCGAACTGCAGTCAGGTCAAGACCCTGGTGAGGATGACGAGTACGCAGATGAGCTTCCCTGAGACGGTTTCTGACAGTTTGTGCAGAAAGTATTCGGTTGTGAAAACCCACAGTTAAATCAGCTGTCCTGGTGGCTTGTCTCAGACCATCCTGCAGGTGAAGAAGCCGGATGTGGAGGTCCTGGACTGGCGTGGTTACATGTGGTCTGCGGTTGCGAGGCCGGTTGGATGTACTGCTAAATTCTCTAAAATGATGTTGGAGGCGGTTTATGGTAGAGAAATTAACATAAAATTCTCTAGCAACAGCTCTGGTGGACATTCCTGCAGTCATCATGCCAATTGCACGCTCCCTCAAAACTTGACACATCTGTGGCATTGTGTTGTGTGACAAAACTGCACATTTCAGAGTGGCCTTTTATTGTCCCCAGCACAAGGTGCACCTGTGTAATGATCATGCTGTTTAATCAGCTTCTTGATATACCACACCTGTCAGGTGGATGGATTATTTTAGCAAAGGAGAAATACTCACTAACAGGGATCTAAACAAATTTATGCACAACATTTGAGAGAAATAAGCTTTTGTGCGTATGGAACATATCTGGGATCTTTTATTTCAGCTCATGAAACGTGGGACCTACACTTTACATGTTGGGTTTATATTTCTGTTCAGTATAGTTAGTATGTGTATGTTTTTAACATTATTTTAACATTTTTGGGACATATCCAGAAACATACATAACATATATAAAACTAAGGTAAATATCTTGAGTGAGTTAGTATGTTTTTAACATTGGTTAATCATGTGTCCTTCTGTTATTATCTTAATGCATCTCATTATTCTTAAAGCTTTGCATATTTAACAGTGTATCACTATATCTCCTCTCTCCAGACTGTCTGGCTGTAAACTCACATATGAATCCTGTGAGACTCTGGCTTCAGCTCTGCAGACACCAAACTCCCCCCTGAGAGAACTGGACCTCAGCTACAATGACCTGGGAGACAGAGGAGTGGAGCTGCTCTGTGTTGGACTAACCAGTCCACTCTGCAACATACAGACACTAGTGTGAGTTAACTTTCTT
The DNA here is from genome assembly GCF_020615455.1 of Coregonus clupeaformis. NCBI lineage: Eukaryota > Metazoa > Chordata > Actinopteri > Salmoniformes > Salmonidae > Coregonus > Coregonus clupeaformis. The sequence continues at coordinate 171,354 of NW_025534256.1, forward strand.
CAGTATGAGTTATTATGTGGATGTTTTAAACATTTGTTAATCATGTGCTCTTCTGCCCTCTAGTCTAGGTCAGTGTGGTCTGACAGAGGGTTGCTGTTCAGATCTGGCCTCAGTCCTGAGTTCACCCAACTCACAACTGAAACAACTGGAGCTGAGAGACAATGACCTGCAGGACTCAGGAGTTACACTGCTGTCTGCTGGACTGGAGGATCCAGACTGTAAACTATACACACTGGGGTAAGTACAGCTGTTTCAGTCAGGTCGGTACTGAGCTGAGTTACACTGCCCTCTGCTGGACTGGAGGATCCAGACTGTAAACTACACACACTGGGGTATGTACAGCTGTTTCAGTCAGGTCGGTACTGAGCTGAGTTACACTGCCCTCTGCTGGACTGGAGGATCCAGACTGTAAACTACACACACTGGGGTAAGTACAGCTGTTTTAGTCAGGTCGGTACTGAGCTGAGTTACACTGCCCTCTGCTGGACTGGAGGATCCAGACTGTAAACTACACACACTGGGGTATGTACAGCTGTTTCAGTCAGGTCGGTACTGAGCTTAGTAAAACAAATACTCTGAAAATCTCTGTTTGTGTCATGGACAAAATTATGGGTGTCCTACAAGATGATTGACACCAGTCCACTAACCTAGACAGCTGTTGTCTCTCTGTAGGCTGTCTGGCTGTCTGGTCACAGAGGAGGGCTGTGCTGCTCTGTCTTCAGCTCTGAGGTCAAACCCCTCCCACCTGAAAGAGCTGGACCTGAGCTACAATCACCCAGGAGACTCTGCAGGGGGACTGCTTTCAGCTGCTCTGGTGGATCCCACAGATAAACTGATGAAGCTGAAGTAAGTCAGAATAGATGTCCTAATAGTGTGAGCAGTGGTTGTGTCCTATGTAGTGTAGTAGGTTCAGTAACATGAGGACATGATGGTAGAATACAGGGGACGTTTACCCAGCAGGCTTAGCACTCCAACACAGCATACATCATCACCACATGAATACTCTTCTTCTGCATCTCTGATTTCCTGTTGGAATTGTACTCTGTTCTGTATGCAGTAGGTAGGATAGAATACCTGTATGTCTCTAGTAATGAATTGTACTCTGTTCTGTATGCAGTAGGTATGATAGAATACCTGTATGTCTCTAGTAATGAATTGTACTCTGTTCTGTATGCAGTAGGTAGGATAGAATACCTGTATGTCTCTAGTAATGAATTGTACTCTGTTCTGTATGCAGTAGGTATGATAAAATACCTGTATGTCTCTAGTAATGAATTGTACTCTGTTCTGTATGCAGTAGGTAGGGTAGAATACCTGTATTTCTCTAGTAATGAACTTGGATAGTGCACCAGAACACAACAATATGGTTTAAATGTTGACTGCTTTATTAGGTCTCTGTCAGTCAATAACCTGTTTCTCCTACAGTGTGGATCATGGTGGAGAGTTCAGGGTGAAACCAGGGCTGAGGAAATGTAAGTCTCTTCAATCCTAATTAACTACATATTCAGAACTACAGTAACATAGTAACTAATCAATACTTGTTCTCTACCTACAAAACAAAATGTTATATGAAGATGTGGTTTGATTAAACTCTCCTTTTGTCTACAGATGCCTGTCATCTCACCCTGGACCCAAATACAGCAAACCCATACCTGATACTGTCTGAGGGGAACAGGAAGGTGACACGGGTGAAGGAGAAGCAGCATTATGAAGACCATCCAGACAGATTTGACCGTCTTCCCCAAGTTCTCTGCAGAGAAGACTTATCTGGATCTCGTTATTACTGGGAGGTGGAGAGGGATGATGACGGGGCTGGCATTGGTGTGGCGTACAAAGGAATGAAGAGGAAGGGAGTGGAGAAGGACAGTTGGATTGGACTCAATAGGAAGTCCTGGGGTTTATTCTGCTCTAACAGAGGTTATAACTTTTACCATGCTGGAGTCATCAGATCCATCCCTGGTCCTGTTTCTAACAGAGTTGGAGTGTATCTGGACTGGCCAGCTGGTACTTTGTCCTTCTGTAGTGTGTCCTCCTCTGGTACACTGACACACCTTTACACAAAACACACCACATTCACTGAACCCCTCTATCCTGGGTTTGAGGTTTACTCCTCCTCCTCAGTGACCCTGTGTCAGATAGATGACCAACACATTCAAAGGTGAGTCATAGCAATGTTTCATCATGTGTTTTCCTCTGGAATCATTCCTACAATTAGATTAGTAGTAGTGGTGTGTTTTAATGTGTTCTGTTGGACCTACAGACAGTTAGATTAGTAGTAGTGGTGTGTTTTAATGTGTTCTGTTGGACCTACAGACAGTTAGATTAATAGTAGTGGTGTGTTTTAATGTGTTCTGTTGGACCTACAGACAGTTAGATTAGTAGTAGTGGTGTGTTTTAATGTGTTCTGTTGGACCTACAGACAGTTAGATTAGTAGTAGTGGTGTGTTTTAATGTGTTCTGTTGGACCTACAGACAGTTAGATTAGTAGTAGTGGTGTGTTTTAATGTGTTCTGTTGGACCTACAGACAGTTAGATTAGTAGTAGTGGTGTGTTTTAATGTGTTCTGTTGGACCTTCAGACAGTTAGATTAGTAGTAGTGGTGTGTTTTAATGTGTTCTGTTGGACCTACAGACAGTTAGATTAGTGGTGGTGGTGTGTTTTAATGTGTTCTGTTGGACCTACAGACAGTTAGATTAGTAGTGGTGTGTTTTAATGTGTTCTGTTGGATGTACAGATGTTTCCTCTCCTATGTCTCACTGTAGTGTCAGTTTCACTCTAACCACAAGAGGGCATCAGAACCTGTTAAAATGATACCTGGTGACATCACGTCTCTAGGGGCTTTCATCAAGATAAGCAATGTCACCTGTGATGTCCCCATCAGTATTGACTTCATGGAAGTTGACATAGTGTTATGTCACATTTGGCAATGCACCCTACATAGGGAGCTGTTCTGTCACCCTTTATACACCCTTTGTATTGCTTATGAAGACTGTATGTATGCTATATGAAGCCTTTATAAGTTGTATTTAGTTTAATCACAGTCTATCCATCTGCTTTCCCAACAGCAGAGACCATGGTGGAGAGTGTTGTATCAAGCCTGGACCTGAGAACACCAGAGACCATGGTGGAGAGTGTTGTATCAAGCCTGGACCTGAGAACACCAGAGACCAGATATGTGAGTGTTAACTGATAATTGTTTTAAAATCAAAATACGATTAAAGCGTTCTTGAGTCCCAGGCAAGGAACAAAATCATGATCTATTTGGTCAAAACAAACTTAAAGGTAGAGTCAGCAATATGATGTAGATGCACAAAGTAAACATCATAGTGGGTCAATTTCTACAACAACTAAGGGCGTTGGAGCGCGATGCTAAACTTCTCTGTTTTGGTCCCGTGGCTACCACGCTGTAAGAGAGTGAAGAGAACCCGTGCACATGGGCAGATACTGTGTGAGAGAGAAGTCAGGCATCTTGCTCATCACAATATCTGCGGTGCTGCTCGTACAACATCATTTAGCTGACTCTACCTTTAAGCTCTCATCCTGGGATCTACCAGAAATCAGGCCCCCAACATCTACAAAACATGGACCTGTAACGATCCCGGCAGTCTGAGTCGGGTCCTGTCTGGTGACTAGTGTTTCTGTTCGTGATCTCCAGTTTCCCGAGGGTTCGGGAACGCTCCGGGGAGCGCTCTTGATTTCCGCACCTGCATCCCATCAGCAATCTGCACACCTGGTCCTGATCATCACCCTTCTTAGGCTCTGGCCTAACATCCAGTTCCTGCCGGATCGTTAGCCATGAACATCTCTCACCCGGAACCTTCTCCCAACCTCTGCCTGATGGTCGGCGGCTGCCGAGCCATTACCGGACCAACCACTGCACCCTCAACAACCCATCCACGCCACCCGCTCTGTTCCCTGGATTATTCAGCCTCACTCGGGAATCTATTAAATAAACACTCACCTTTGTCTCAACGTACCTTGTCCTGGTCTGCTTCTGGGTTCTGGCTTAGTAAACCGTGACAGAACGATCCGGCCAGTAATGAACCCAGCGGACCTGGACTCTGTTCGCCATGCCATTACCCAGCAGGAGAAGATGTTGGGCCATCATAGCACGGTACTACAGGAGATCGCGTTGTCAGTTCGGAACCTTTCTACCGGTCTGACGGAGGTCCAGAACCAACGCAAGTGTCCGGTGGAGGATCCACTACGGTTTCACCCATCTCGCCTGCCGCTTCTGAAGTTGTGTCCCTCCGTGAGCCCAAGGTTCCGACGCCGGATAAATATGAGGGGGAGCTGGGAAGATGCCGTTCCTTCCTTATGCAGTGTGGATTAGTGTTCGACCTACAGCCCTACTCTTATGCCACAGACAAGGCTAGGATAGCCTTTGTGATTGAGTTGCTGCGTGGGGCGAGCGCTGGAGTGGGCTTCAGCCGTTTGGGAACGACAGGATCCCTGCATGGCTTCATACCAGGGGTTCACGGCCGAGATGAGGAAGCTCTTCGACCATTCCGTCCGAGGGAGGGACGCAGCTAGGCGCCTGTTTTCTCTTCACCAAGGAACTCGCAGCGTGGGCCGACTTCGTGATCGAGTTCAAGACGTTGGCTGTGGAGAGTGGGTGGAACGAGGAGTCTCTGCAAGCGGCCTTTTACCAGGGTCTGTCGGAGCAGCTCAAGGATGAGTTGATCTCCTATCCGGAGCCTAGTGACCTGGACAGCTTGGTAGCCTTGTCTATTCGGGTGGATAATCGAGTCCGAGAGCGAAGGAGGGAGAAGCAATGGGGTCCGTCCAATCGATCAGCTTCTCAGTTCCCAGTCGGGTCGGGTGGTGGACCAGAACACGTCGATCATTCTCCACCACAAAGGATTAGTGGAGAGGACCTCTCTCCCGATTCTGAACCCATGCAAGTGGGGGCGGCACGGGTTAACCAAGGAGGAGCGTCAACATAGACGTAAGACCAACTGCTGCCTCTACTGTGGTCGCTCGGGACATTACATCTCCACTTGTTCCCGGCGGTCGTCAAACTGCCCGGCTCGCTAAAGTTGGGAGGACTTTTAGCGAGCCAGTTTCAACCTCTCAGTACCTCTGTCAGACCCCGTTTCCCGGCTACCCTTGTGAACAGGAATCAAAGCTTAGCGATTAACGCTTTTATCGATTCAGGTGCCGATGGAAGCTTTCTTGATGCCGAGTTGGTGGAACAGCTGGGGCTTTCCAAGGAGCAATTGCGGAAGCCATTGAAGCGACCACTCTGAACGGCAGTAGTCTGGCACGTATCACGATGAGGACTGAACCGGTTAAGATGCGGTTGTCGGGGAATCATTCTGAGATGATTTCATTCTTCATTCTGCCGTCTTCCCATGTTCCTCTGGTCCTTGGATACCCCTGGCTGAAGGAACACAATCCCACGTTCGATTGGGTGACGGGCAAGGTAACGAGTTGGAGCCTTGATTGTCATGCTAACTGTCTCAAGACTGCCTGCCCCCACTCGGTTCCCAGTCAGGTGATTGAGGCTAAACCCCCAGATTTGTCCCTGGTTCCCGAGACATATCACGATTTGGGGGAAGTTTTCAGTAAGCAGAAGGCTCTGTCACTCCCTCCCCACCGACCATATGATTGTGCCATCAACTTGTTCCCGGGAGCTGTCTACCCCAAGGGAAGGTTATACAGTATCTCCCGACCTGAACGTGAGGCGTTGGAGACCTACATCAAGGAGTCCCTAGCGGCTGGTCTCGTTCGTCCCTCGTCATCACCCCTGGGGGCAGGATTCTTCTTTGTGGGTAAGAAGGATGGCTCTCTTCGACCGTGTATTGATTATCGGGGGTTGAATGCCATCACGGTCAAGAACAAGTATCCCCTGCCCTTGATGAGTTCTGCCTTCGACTCCTTACAGGGTGCTACGGTATTCACCAAGCTAGACCTACGCAATGCGTATCACATGGTCCGGATCAGAGAGGGGGACGAGTGGTTGACGGGTTTCAATACACCGATGGGTCACCGAGTATCAGGTGATGCCGTTTGGACTGACCAATGCTCCAGCGGTATTCCAGAGTATGGTGAAACGACGTCCTGAGAGATATGATCGGTCTCTTTGTGTTTGTTTACCTGGATGACATTCTGATCTTCTCGAAGGAACCTTCCGACCACGTCCAGCATGTCCGGCAGGTTCTGCAGCGATTGTTGGAGAATCGCCTGTTCGTGAAGGCCGAGAAGTGCGAGTTTCACGCCCACACGACATCCTTTCTCGGGTACATCATCTCCAGGGGAGAGATTAGGATGGACCAGGAGAAGGTTAGAGCGGTTCTGGAATGGGCCCAGCCCGGTACGAGATTGCAGCTCCAGAGATTTTTGGGGTTTGCGAATTTCTACCGCAGATTCATCCGGGATTACAGCCGTGTGGCCGCTCCGTTAACTGCCTTGACTTCCAGTATCAGGACCTTCAAGTGGAATCCGGAGGCGGATCGAGCGTTTCTGGATTTGAAGAGGCGATTCACCAACGCACCGATTCTCTCTCAACCGGACACGGCCCGTCAGTTCGTCGTTGAAGTGGACGCGTCTGATGTGGGAGTTGGCGCCATCCTGTCGCAGCGATGCTCCACGGACAGTAAACTCCATCCCTGCGCCTACTACTCTCGTCGCCTTTCGCCTGCGGAGAGGAATTACGATGTGGGTAACCGGGAGCTTCTCGCGGTGAAACTTGCCTTGGAGGAGTGGCGCCACTGGTTGGAGGGGCGGAGCAACCGTTTACTGTCTGGACTGACCACAAGAATCTTGCTTACGTGCAATCGGCTAAACGTCTCAACTCCCGTCAGGCCAGGTGGGCGTTGTTTTTCGGACGATTCAAGTTTTCCCTGACGTTCCGACCTGGATCTAAGAACGGCAAGGCGGACGCCTTGTCCCGGATGTTCTCCAAGACGGAGGAGAGTGGGTCCAAGACCGAGACTATTCTCCCCCGGAACTGCGTCGTGGGAGCAGTTATGTGGAAGATTGAGGAGGAGGTGCTGGCGGCCCCTTCGGACTCAGCCCGGTCCCGGTAACGGTCCACCCGGTCGGTTGTTTGTGCCTGAGTCGGTTCGTCCTGCTGTCCTCAAATGGTCCCACGCCAGCAAGATGGCTTGTCACCCTGGCGTGGCTCGGACAATGGCGTTTCTTCGCAGACGTTTTTGGTGGCCTGCCATGGCCGAGGATACTCGGGGTTTTGTTGCTGCCTGTCCAGTGTGTGCGCAGAATAAGAGTACCAATCGGCCCAGCTCTGGACTACTTCACCCCCCTTCCTATTCCCCGGCGACCATGGTCGCATCTGGCCCTGGACTTCGTCACTGGGTTGCCCGCTTCTGAGGGGAACACGGTCGTTCTGACTATCGTGGACAGATTCAGCAAGTTCGCCCACTTTGTGCCCATTGCCAAGCTTCCCTCTGCCTCGGAGACGTCCGAGATCCTGGTTAGGGAGGTTTTCAGGGTCCACGGTTTACCCAGTGATATCGTTTCCGACCGTGGCCCTCAGTTTACCTCTGCTGTCTGGAAGTCCTTCTGTTTGGCCATTGGAGCTACAGTCAGTCTCACATCTGGTTTTCACCCCCAATCCAATGGTCAGGCGGAGAGAGCCAACCAGAAGATGGAATCCACGCTACGCTGTCTGGTCTCTTCCAACCCCACCTCCTGGGTCTCTCAGTTGCCTTGGGTTGAGTATGCCCACAATACTCTCCCTACATCGGCCACTGGGATGTCTCCCTTCCAGTGCCTGTATGGCTACCAACCTCCCCTGTTCCCTTCTCAGGAGAAGGAGCTCTCAGTGCCTTCTGTTCAGGCCCATATTCGTCGTTGCCACCGGACCTGGCATCGGGCCAGAAAGGTACTCCTTAGAGGTTCGGACCGGTATCAGCTCCAGGCGAATCGTCGCCGGATCCCCGCTCCCACCTATACCATCGGAGATAGGGTTTGGTTGGCCACACGGGATCTTCCGTTACGGACTGAGTCTAGGAAGTTGTTACCGAAGTTCATTGGTCCGTTTGTGGTGGAGAAGGTGATCAATCCAGTGGCAGTTCGACTCAAACTACCGAGGACGCTCAGAGTCCATCCCACCTTTCATGTCTCCTGCCTCAAGCCGGTCTTCCTCAGTCCTCTGTTGCCTCCTCCGCCTCCTCCTCCTCCTCCTCGGATGATCGGAGGTGGTCCTGCCCTACACGGTGCGTCGCATCATGGATTCCAGACGGCGGGGCCGGGGTTTCCAGTATCTCGTGGACTGGGAGGGGTATGGCCCTGAAGAGAGGAGTTGGATTCCGCGGCGACAGGTCCTAGATGCGGACCTCATCAGTGACTTCTACCGCCTCCATCCTGGCGCTCCGGGAGTCCGCCCGGTGGCGTTCGATCGGAGGGGGGGGTACTGTAACGATCCCGGCAGTCTGAGTCGGGTCCTGTCTGGTGACTAGTGTTTCTGTTCGTGATCTCCAGTTTCCCGAGGGTTCGGGAACGCTCCGGGAGCGCTCTTGATTTCCGCACCTGCATCCCATCAGCAATCTGCACACCTGGTCCTGATCATCACCCTTCTTAGGCTCTGGCCTAACATCCAGTTCCCTGCCGGATCGTTAGCCATGAACATCTCTCACCCGGAACCTTCTCCCAACCTCTGCCTGATGGTCGGCGGCTGCCGAGCCATTACCGGACCAACCACTGCACCCTCAACAACCCATCCACGCCACCCGCTATGTTCCCTGGATTATTCAACCTCACTCGGGAATCTATTAAATAAACACTCATCTTTGTCTCAACGTACCTTGTCCTGGTCTGCTTCTGGGTTCTGGCTTAGTAAACCGTGACAGGACCAGAACCATGTTGTTTCCTGCTTCCACAAACATTCATTAATATAACACTAATGTCAGATTATGTTATGATAATGAGTGTACATTCTGAGACTGTTGCTCACTTACATTCATTTTTATTACAAGTCTGTTTAATATTTATTAATTCATTATTACATGAGATTGTCCGTTTTAAATAACAACTACTTTTGACTTCAGGGATTCCTCAGAGCTGTAAGACTTGTGACCATGTTGAGGTAAGTCATAATGTCAATTCTCACTTTTACATACCTTCAGGAGTCAGGCACAGTCTGAAAGCCAGGTGTGTACTGACCAACCATTCATACTGGGATATTGACAGTCCTGTGTTCTGCTTGTAGGAATGCAGGATTTTAACTTCTGTCATATTTTGTCATTAGACAGTTTAATTGGATCAATTACCAGCATTCCATGTAACATTGAATAAATACATTAGATAAATTACTTTGTTCATTTAATGGGCCAGTTTCCCGGACAAAGATTAAGCCTAATCTTGGACCTTAAAAAACGTTCTATTGAAACTTCCATTGATCATGCTTTAAGTCCAGCACTAGACTCAATCTGTATCCAGGAAACTGGCCCCATATGTATAACTGACATGCTTGTCCTTGTTCAGGACTCCACACACTGGCTTCCGATTGAACCCTTGACTTCCACTGTCCAGGAAGTGACAATGTTCAGGTAAAATAACTACTTTTAACATTTCATTCCGCTTGCTAGTGTATTTCCCCATTACCTTTGGGAATAGGCTTCTAATCCAACCTCTCCATTTGACGATTGACCCACTCTACCATATCTTGTTGTTGCCCTCAGGCACAGGACACCCAAAGGGCGTTATGAGTGCACAGTGTCTGGGCTCCGCTGGGTGTGTGAGAGAGATGTCATTCTGAAGTATCACTTCAGGAACTGGGAACCCTACAGTCAACTTCTGAAAGACATGCAGTACGGACAAGGTGGTCCATTGCTGGACATCACTATGGAGTTAGGTGAACTGGAGGAAGTTCATCTGCCACACTTTGTCTGTTTAGGTAAAACCATATAGACATAGTATTCAGAAAGACATTTCCATGTAACTGAGTTTCACTTCCTGAATTAATGAATGAGCTATTCTGGGAGTTTGTTTACTGTGATCTGATACTGCATATTCTTTGTGTTTTAGTTGGATGAATAATACAATATTTGTCTTTCTGTCTCCTTTTTTATTGTGTTGTTCAGGGACCAACCCTTCCCTGAGGAATGAGATGAAGATTCTTCATGTAGAGGAACATGGAGTGTCTGTTGAGGAAGTGCATGAGGTCACCAGATTCCATGCTAAGATTCTCCATCCCAAGTTCTCAGTTATCTCTGTTATACTGAGCTATATATTTTTTTGGAACGTAGATGTCCACTGTGACGTGGTCCTCTATATGGCAGTAAAAAAGGCAACAGTAATTTCACGGCTGTACATGCTCCTCAGAAACTCCAGTCAGAAAGAGGTGAGGCACCATCATTGAAGTGACAACAGTATGTTGAAACTTACTAAAGGAAAGCTGATAATTTGTTGAAAATCTATAGATTACAAAGACAACATGCAGCTCTGTGAGAAATCTATTTATGTCGTGGCATTCATTAATACAGTGATACAATAGAAACTATGACCAAAATTGGTTTCTCAGTTAGCTGCAAGTTGTGTGAATTAAGAGACTGCGTTGTTCTGACTGACTAATACACTGCTCATTTTGTAGGCTGTTCGGGACCGGGAGAAATATCAGGTGTCCCAAGGATATTCAGAACTGGTCCTGTCAAGTCCAAACAGGTCCTTAAAGCTGAACAGTTGGTTTGCAGTCAAGAATCCCCATTCCTCCTCCATCAATCCAGAGGTGCAGTTTTAGCAAGCTGAGGACATGAATCTGTCATATTGTATATTAATAACTGGAATATCATTATATTTCTTTCTCTCTCTCTCTCTGTCTGTTGTCTCAATCGTTGCACCATATGACCTTCTACAGAAGATTCAGCTGTTACCTGCAGACACCACACCAAGCTGTTGTAAGATGGTTGTGAGAAACACAGGGGTTGACATTGAGATGGAGTTAATCGGGGATGATGAGAGGACAGTATGGAGAGATATGGTACCAACAGGTAGGAGAATATGTCAATCATAACTCTGTTATTTTCTGAGAGATGCTATTTAGTGATTATAACCTCTTTTTGTTTCTTTCAGATGAATACATCCCTGAAACCCATTCAACTAGTAAGTAAACATGAGAGGTACAAACCAATGGCTTGAGGGCCAGTCGACATGGTTTACTGTTGGACTAGTCCTGATTATAAAAGGCTGTCTTCAAGATCAATGACATCTCCTCCAGGACTTGATGTAGATTAGCCTGGTTCTGAATGCCCCAATGACATCTCCTCCAGGACTTGATGTAGATTAGCCTGGTTCTGAATGCCCCAGCCTGTTTTTCTACGTCTGTGAAAACCGACCCTAAATATGAATGAAACAGTAGTGGTGTGATGTGTTCATTGATGCAGGTTGTTATTGTTACAGAATGTGTTCTTAATGCGAAGATTAATAATACAATGAAGCCTTTTACTGTAGGTCACTCTGAAAGAAGTCTGTTTCTAAATGTCTGAAATGTAAATGTGAATGAACAAATGTAGTTATTTTATAACCTGCCTCTCTCAGGTGCTGTGTTGGGGGCAGGGCGTCCGGCTGAGAGCAGTCTGACTGGTTCTACAGAGCAGCAGCTGGGTTCTGTACGGACAGAGTTTGTGAGACGAGTGTCAGGACCTGTCCTGGATGGTCTGCTGGATGGACTCCTGCAACACACAGTCATCAACCAGGAGGAAATGGAGTCAGTAAAGGTGATAGCTGAGAGGGCAGAGAAGGCACGTGACATCATCGACATGGTGTTGAGAAAAGGAACTGAGCCATGTTCCAGGATGATCAACCTTCTTGGAGAGCTGGACCCCTGTCTTTGGTCACAGCTTCAGATCTAACGTTGTAGCCAACCCCTGGGTGTGGGGAGACCAGGCAGAATAGACAGGCAGGGAGGTTCAACATGGTCTTGTTGTCTGTTGCTTTAATTCAGGCTCCTAAAAATGTACAGAAAATGTCAATCAAACATGACCACTATAATAGCAATAAACTAACCAAAGGTCCAGCCACACAGCCTCTCTCCTTCTGCAGCCTCCTGGAGGTGTGGATCTTCTAGCAGGAGGGTCAGTTAGTCCTCCACTAGGTACCTAGCTGGACCCCTATCTAGCAGGAGGGTCAGTTAGTCCTCCACTAGGTACCTAGCTGGACCCCTATCTAGCAGGAGGGTCAGTTAGTCCTACACTAGGTACCTAGCTGGACCCCTATCTAGCAGGAGGGTCAGTTAGTCCTTCACTAGGTACCTAGCTGGACCCCTGTCTAGCAGGAGGGTCAGTTAGTCCTACACTAGGTACCTAGCTGGACCCCTATCTAGCAGGAGGGTCAGTTAGTCCTCCACTAGGTACCTAGCTGGACCCCTATCTAGCAGGAGGATCAGTTAGTCCTCCACTAGGTACCTACAGTGGGGGGAAAAAAGTATTTAGTCAGCCACCAATTGTGCAAGTTCTCCCACTTAAAAAGATGAGAGAGGCCTGTAATTTTCATCATAGGTACACGTCAACTATGACAGACAAATTGAGAAAAAAAATCCAGAAAATCACATTGTAGGATTTTTTATGAATTTATTTGCAAATTATGGTGGAAAATAAGTATTTGGTCACCTACAAGTAAGCATGATTTCTGGCTCTCACAGACCTGTAACTTCTTTTTTAAGAGGCTCCTCTGTCCTCCACTCGTTACCTGTATTAATGGCACCTGTTTGAACTTGTTATCAGTATAAAAGACACCTGTCCACAACCTCAAACAGTCACACTCCAAACTCCACTATGGCCAAGACCAAAGAGCTGTCAAAGGACACCAGAAACAAAATTGTAGACCTGCACCAGGCTGGGAAGACTGAATCTGCAATAGGTAAGCAGCTTGGTTTGAAGAAATCAACTGTGGGAGCAATTATTAGGAAATGGAAGACATACAAGACCACTGATAATCTCCCTCGATCTGGGGCTCCACGCAAGATCTCACCCCGTGGGGTCAAAATGATCACAAGAATGGTGAGCAAAAATCCCAGAACCACACGGGGGGACCTAGTGAATGACCTGCAGAGAGCTGGGACCAAAGTAACAAAGCCTACCATCAGTAACACACTACGCCGCCAGGGACTCAAATCCTGCAGTGCCAGACGTGTCCCCCTGCTTAAGCCAGTACATGTCCAGGCCCGTCTGAAGTTTGTTAGAGTGCATTTGGATGATCCAGAAGAGGATTGGGAGAATGTCATATGGTCAGATAAAACCAAAATAGAACTTTTTGGTAAAAACTCAACTCGTCGTGTTTGGAGGACAAAGAATGCTGAGTTGCATCCAAAGAACAACATACCTACTGTGAAGCATGGGGGTGGAAACATCATGCTTTGGGGCTGTTTTTCTGCAAAGGGACCAGGACGACTGATCCGTGTAAAGGAAAGAATGAATGGGGCCATGTATCGTGAGATTTTGAGTGAAAACCTCCTTCCATCAGCAAGGGCATTGAAGATGAGTGGCTTCGTAAGAAGCATTTCAAGGTCCTGGAGTGGCCTAGCCAGTCTCCAGATCTCAACACCATAGACAATCTTTGGAGGGAGTTGAAAGTCTGTGTTGCCCAGCGACAGCCCCAAAACATCACTGCTCTAGAGGAGATCTGCATGGAGGAATGGGCCAAAATACCAGCAACAGTGTGTGAAAACCTTGTGAAGACTTACAAAAAATGTTTGACCTGTGTCATTGCCAACAAAGCGTATATAACAAAGTATTGAGAAACTTTTGTTATTGACCAAATACTTATTTTCCACCATAATTTGCAAATAAATTCATAAAAAATCCTACAATGTGATTTTCTGGATTTTTTTTTCTCATTTTGTCTGTCATAGTTGACGTGTACCTATGATGAAAATTACAGGACTCTCTCATCTTTTTAAGTGGGAGAACTTGCACAATTGGTGGCTGACTAAATACTTATTTTCCCCACTGTAGCTGGACCCCTATCTAGCAGGAGGGTCAGTTAGTCCTCCACTAGGTACCTAGCTGGACCCCTATCTAGCAGGAGGGTCAGTTAGTCCTTCACTAGGTACCTAGCTGGACCCCTATCTAGCAGGAGGGTCAGTTAGTCCTCCACTATGTACCTAGCTGGACCCCTATCTAGCAGGAGGGTCAGTTAGTCCTCCACTATGTACCTAGCTGGACCCCTATCTAGCAGGAGGGTCAGTTAGTCCTCCACTAGGTACCTAGCTGGACCCCTATCTAGCAGGAGGGTCAGTTAGTCATCCACTAAGTACCTAGCTGGACCCCTATCTAGCAGGAGGGTCAGTTAGTCCTCCACTAGGTACCTAGCTGGACCCCTATCTAGCAGGAGGGTCAGTTAGTCCTCCACTAGGTACCTAGCTGGACCCCTATCTAGCAGGAGGGTCAGTTAGTCCTCCACTAGGTACCTAGGTATGGACCCCTATCTAGCAGAACATGTTGATACAACTCTGTCTCTCTCTCACACCAACACACCTACCTACCTGATGTCTGTGTATTTTAAACTTTAGATTTTAAATTTCATTGTATACGCATTGTAAACATGTATTGTGATGTTATTGGAATTTACTTACTGTATTTGCATACTCACTGTGAATGTGTCCGGGAAAATGGCTCTGAGAATTTGGCATTCAACTTAAAACCACAGAAATGTATTTTATGAATATATTGTACAGTGTTGGCCTGATAGAGGTTAATGAGAGGGGCTGGATATCAACACAACCATCTCAGTCTATCAGCAGTTTTCTCAGTGAGAGCACATTGACCATTGACAGACATAAGGAGCTGTGCAACCTCTCACCCCTTTACCAATGACTTGAGAGGCTGAAGGACATATAAGGAGCTGCTCAACCTCTCTCCTCTTTACCAATGACTTGAGAGTGGCTGAAGGACATATAAGGAGCTGTTCAACCTCTCTCCCCTTTACCAATGACTTGAGAGTGGCTGAAGGACATATAAGGAGCTGTTCAACCTCTCTCCCCTTTACCAATGACTTGAGAGTGGCTGAAGGACATATAAGGAGCTGCTCAACCTCTCTCCCCTTTACCAATGACTTGAGAGTGGCTAAAGGACATATAAGGAGCTGTTCAACCTCTCACCCCTTTACCAATGACTTGAGAGTGGCTGAAGGACATATAAGGAGCTGTTCAACCTCTCACCCCTTTACCAATGACTTGAGAGTGGCTGAAGGACATATAAGGAGCTGTTCAACCTCTCACCCCTTTACCAATGACTTGAGAGTGGCTGAAGGACCAATCAGCCCCCATCTATACACAATGTTTTACTAAATGTTTTATAACGTTGTATTTTTCTATGTGTATCTACCTGCCCAGGGACTACAGCTAAATCTGGCACATTTACAGAAATGTTGATTGATATGCAGTATCCCTGTCAAATACATGTTGTACATGTCAATTAAAATGAATGTATTGTGACTTAGAATGTTGTTTAACAATATGGAAAAAAGCAATAAAGTCAACCGCCTTTATAGCACAAATAATATTATAGCACTGACATTTGTTAACAGCATTGAAAGTAATGATTACTAGACAGTTGTCATGGTAAAAGCAGTAATACAAATAACATTATTTATGATGCTACTATTAATAATAATAATAATATTATTATAATAATAATATTATTATAATAATCAATTTTAGAAAACACTTTAAAATCCCATCGTTAATTAGATTAGATGAGTTTATTAGTCACATGGAGAGGGACGCAAAATCTTATGCTCTGGGCTCCAACAACGCAGGTCAAAATGAATCAAATCAAATCAAGAGAAGTGAATGAGACAAGATAAAGATGATAATAATATGTAGACATTTACAACTGGGTGGTGGAGGGGGGGGCAGGGTAAGAGTCTGTTGGGTGGGGGGGGCAGGGTAAGAGTCTGTTGGGTGGTGGGGGCAGGGTAAGAGTCTGTTGGGTGGTGGGGGGCAGGGTAAGAGTCTGTTGGGTGGTGGGGGCAGGGTAAGAGTATGTTGGGTGGTGGGGGCAGGGTAAGAGTCTGTTGGGTGGTGGGGGCAGGGTAAGAGTCTGTTGGGTGGTGGGGGGCAGGGTAAGAGTCTGTTGGGTGGTGGGGTCAGGGTAAGAGTATGTTGGGTGGTGGGGGCAGGGTAAGAGTCTGTTGGGTGGTGGGGGCAGGGTAAGAGTCTGTTGGGTGGTGGTGGGGGCAGGGTAAGAGTCTGTTGGGTGGTGGGGGCAGGGTAAGAGTCCGCTGGGTGGTGGGGGCAGGGTAAGAGTCCGTTGGGTGGTGGGGGTAGGGTAAGAGTCCGTTGGGTGTTGGTGGGGACAGGGTAAGAGTCCGTTGGAATGGAAATCCAACTATCTAGTAATCATTACTTCCTCGTTTACCCTACCCTTATTAATAGTAGCATTATAAATAATGTTTTACTGCTGTTACCATGACAACTATCTAGTAATCATCACTTCCTCATTTACCCTGTCCTGTTGTGTTCTAAAATACTATTCTGATACAACCCCCCAAACAATACTAATACATTTCTTATTAAACTTTATTTTCTAGTTTATTTTATGCACTTTGTTATTATTCATTACATCATTTATCAGTCATACGTAGGCGCTAATCTGTACGAAAACCATGCAAGGGATCATTTCCACGCAAAGTGTGAGATTTATCAATATAAATGTTACCTTGAGAGTGTTCAGCCCCATGACCACGATCAGTGCCAAGTGGTGGAATAAGGGAACTGCTTGTCAAGCGTAGAACGGGGAAAATATACTGTATGTTGAAAATGTGTTTTATTGTGAGAGTAATAATGACATTATTTTATTTATTTAATTGTATTGACATTGTGAATTCATGCAACGTCTTGACAGGTTAAATATAATTGACCACATCGGTGCATTTGTAACGATAATAATCCATATAAAGTACAGTCATTTGTTCAATTAGAGGTACGTGTGAAAGTGAAACTATTGTGTAAATCCTATAAAAGACTGAGATAATGGGAATCCAATGAGAGGTGGCTGATCTTGCTCTGTTGGAAGATCTGGCAAAGCAGCATTTCACAGAGAGCACGTTTTTAGAGACAGGTGGGACTTTTTAGCAGAAAGTACAGTTTGGCTCATCAGATATCGTTTCCCAAAACCAATCTTATAGGACCTTTGCGAGGATTTAAGACCTACTTTAGAAAGGCAAACCCATGCCATTCGGGTGCGCGTCAAAGTGTTATCCATCCTCGGGTTTTTGCCAACGGGCACTTTTCAGCCGAAGCTTGCCGATCGGCCAGCGGCATCTCACATCCCTCGATGAGCCAATGTTTTGGATGCAATCACCAGCAAAACGTACTGTAACATATAATTCCCACCATCGCGCAACAGGTTAAGAGGGGTTTCTTTGCCATCAATAGGTTCCCAAATACGAACGGAGAAATAGACGGCCCCCACATCGCCATAAAAGCACCATCCCAAAATGAGTTCAACTAGGCTATGTGAACAGAGAAGGCTTCTACTCTTAATGTGCAGGTGATAGGTGATGTTATGTGCAAAATACGCTACTGAATTTAGTGCTCAGGTGGAAAGCACGACTTGTTCATTCTGCAGAACAGCAATGTTGCCGATCCGCCTACAGGGGGAGCTGTTGAGGATGGATGGCGTATTGATGAGTATTGCCTACTGCTAGTGTCAGATATTGAATTCAACCAAAAGGTTTTATTTGTCTCACTCAGTTTTGGTTTGATTAGTAAAAATAAAAAGCATAGCTACAAAGAGAGGACCATTAGAACACTTCAAAGTATATTTGTCATCGCTAAAGCAACTTGAATTGTTCTAATGGTCTCTTTGTAGCTAGGTTTTTATTTTTACTCATCAAACCACAAAGGTTTTATTTGTCTCACTCAGTTGTGGTTTGATGAGTAACAATGAGCGTTATAACTCCACGTGAAATACGCCCATCATTCACCCTTCATGGTGACAATAACGCCCTTATTTGCTGTATAGTTGGGAAGTATTGGAATTAGGCCCAGACAGTATATCTAAAGAACATATCATGTTTTATTTTACAGTGACATTTGCTGTAGGACTTTCTGACCGTTTCTAAAAGACAAAAACAATTGCAAATTGTTGTGGACCTGTAAACAGATCGTTTGAATGAAGTAATGTTTTGCATTCACTTTTTCCCGAAACTAAATATGCTTCACTGCCCACAAATTCGGAAACGTTGTCTACTCGAAAAATAAAAATAAACTACAGTTTATTGGTAGCCTACACACTTCAATACAAAAGATCAGCTGTTACATTCTGCTGTATGTTATAAACCGCGCCGCGCACCCTGTCATCTGCATAGAGCAAACACTTTAAATAATAGCCTCTCTGATAGGCCCAATTAAATGAGAAATGCGCATGGTAATTTGTTGTATGGCTACATCGGGAATATGAACTCATCATGGCCAGAAAAGGTGAGGAATTTATTATGCAATGATTATGATAATGTATTATGTTTGTAAATGAAATATTTTCTACGCAAGAAATGTCACATTACATCATTCAGGCGTAGCCTACAAACGTCAAGGGAAAAGGCGAATCGTCTGTTCTAACGTTAAACTGCGCTTCGGATCGGATCGCATAGAGCAAAATAGGCTGCTGGAAATACTGTAGCTGATCTATTTACTACTGTGAAGTGGGTCCTATTAACTGAGAGATGGGAAGAATGGTAGCCAATCCTAACTTGTTATAGGCCTATAGGCTATTTTGCGAGTATAGGCTTTATTCTGCAATAACAGGAATTATATGCCTATTTCTAATTATTTTAGAATGGATTTTCACTAACGGCAAATGATTGCATCTTGTTATTAACCTTTGTATTGTTATGAATAAGCGTGTCCATCATATCCCACATTTACACTAAATACTAATCTACTTGCCTTCTTGCAATGCAATACTTCAACCACTAGAAACTGTGAATACGCATGGTCTAAAGTTAGCGAAAAGGTGAGAGTGTCTGTCTGTCTGTCTGTCTGTCTGTCTGTCTGTCTGTCTGTCTGTCTGTCTGTGTGTCTTCACATATTTCTATATTTCTTAATTCCATTCTTCTACTTTTAGATTTGTGTGTATTGTTGTGTATTGTTAGATACTATTGCACTGTTGGAGCTAGGAACCCAAGCATTTCACTACACCCACAATAACATCTGCTAAATATGTGTATGCGACCAATACAATTTAATTTGATTTAAATAGCCCCTGGGTGTGAGAATTCATTATTGAAAAATATATTGAGAAACGTTGGTAAACCAATACATAGTCAGGGTTGGGGTCAATTTCATTTAAATTCCAGTCAATTCAGGAAGTAGACTGACATTCTAATTCCAATTCTCTTCAATGCTTTTCAATGAAGACAATTTGGATTTGGAATTTGGTTTACTTTCTGACTGGACTGGAATTCAAATGGAAGTGACTCCAACCATGTACATATTCACTATGAAAATATAGACCTTAATGATATTTTTAGTAAAAGTGAAATATTGTGTTTATTATCCTGTAGTGTGTTAATCTCTCTGTGTGTGTCTGTGTTTGTGTATATGCTTTAGTGTGTGTGTGTGTGTGTGTGTGTGTGTGTGTGTGTGTGTGTGTGTGTGTGTGTGTGTGTGTGTGTGTGTGTGTGTGTGTGTGTGTGTGTGTGTGTGTGTGTGTGAGAATTGGTGAGATAGTGAATAAATAATGAGTTCATTTGTATCACATTATTCTAGGTCAGTGTATTCCAACCTCTCCTCTGGGATCCCTAAGGATCACATTACTCTAGGTCAGTGTATTCCAACCTCTCCTCTGGGATCCCTAAGGATCACATTACTCTAGGTCAGTGTATTCCAACCTCTCCTCTGGGATCCCTAAGGATCACATTACTCTAGGTCAGTGTATTCCAACCTCTCCTCTGGGATCCCTAAGGATCACATTACTCTAGGTCAGTGTATTCCAACCTCTCCTCTGGGATCCGTAAGGATCACATTATTCTAGGTCAGTGTATTCCAACCTCTCCTCTGGGATCCCTAAGGATCACATTATTCTAGGTCAGTGTATTCCAACCTCTCCTCTGGGATCCCTAAGGATCACATTACTCTAGGTCAGTGTATTCCAACCTCTCCTCTGGGATCCCTAAGGATCACATTACTCCTAGGCCAGTGTATTCCAACCTCTCCTCTGGGATCCCTAAGGATCACATTACTCTAGGTCAGTGTATTCCAACCTCTCCTCTGGGATCCCTAAGGATCACATTACTCTAGGCCAGTGTATTCCAACCTCTCCTCTGGGATCCCTAAGGATCACATTACTCTAGGTCAGTGTATTCCAACCTCTCCTCTGGGATCCCTAAGGATCACATTATTCTAGGTCAGTGTATTCCAACCTCTCCTCTGGGATCCCTAAGGATCACATGAGTTGTTTTTTCACTAGAAGTAACACACTTGATTCAACTAATGAACTAATTATCATCAAGCCTTTGATTAGTAGAATCAGATGTGTTAGTGCTAGGGCAAAAACACGTATTTAGTATTTATTAAAATGTTTATCTACCTGCCCAGGGACTACAGTTGAAAACAAGCTAGCTGGCTAAATCTGGCACATTCACAGAAATGTTGAATGATGTGCAGTATCACTGTCAATTACATTTTCAATAAATTAAATTAAAAGGAATGGAATGTATTTATGTGTGTGTGTGTTTCTGTGAATGTGTTTCGGTCGATCTGTGTGTGTGAATGTGTCTTTGATAAGTGTGATTAATTCAATGTAACTTCACATTATAAATAGTCCATTTTTAAATTCATATGCTATACATTATAATAAATATTTTTTGGGGTTTGCAGAATCATTGTATATCATTGGTTACCCATCCTATCATGTTACCACACAGATATGACCGTCTAGCGTCCTTCTGCCAAACCTGGGTGTTGTCACAGGGCCCTCTCTTGGTAACACTGCAAAACATCACTGAATCAAATCCTGAAATAAAAATCCACTTTTACTAGATAAAATATGAATTTATGGGCTGAGTACTTGCATTAAGTTTATGAAGACTTTACATTACATACATATATACTATAAACGTATACGTGGCGTAACCCGCCCACTGTTGAAATAGGAAGTAGAGGAAAAAATGGACACTATCGGTCGAAGAAAAATGTTTCTGAGGTTTGCAGCGTACTTTTACAATTTGATGTAAAAAAGTGTTTTGTAAAAGTTAGGCCATCGCAGAGAGAGGCGATTTAGGGGGTGAGACATCCGCAGAATTGGTAAGTTATTAAAATACTGGTTTCAACGTTCAATATGGATCATTTTAGGCTTACTTACATTGTCGCTGGATCATATTGATTAGCCTAGTCAATATGAATCAATGTTATATTATAGGCTACAGGGCTATGAGGTAGGGTATGGGCGATTGACTGCACATGATCGTGATTATTATCTTTGCGCTCTTTCACTTCCCGGAGAAAGACGTGTATCAGGTAAACTAGTTTCTATGAAAAAAAAGTCTGTCTCGTCAATTCGGCCAAGTAAAAGTGACGTGCAGCAATGGGCATTGAAAGTTTTTTTTTTTTTCGAGTTTCAAGTTGTTTTGACCGCACTGAAGTCGAAAGTCGGAGAGTTCCCAGTTGTTCCCAACGCAGCATTAGGTTGAGAAAGATTTGTGGTGACACAGCTCAGAAAGGTGGTCAACTGTTTTGCTCACTTCAGGTGTGTGGTCACTAGTTACCACAGACACAAAGTCAGAAGGCCCGCTTACGGGACCAATCATATGGTTGCGGGCAACGCTGCATTCTCCAACTGGCATATCTCGAGTTCAAGTTTTGAGGACCAAATAACGAAATACATTCGGGAACAAGAATTGGCAACGTCACTAAAATTCACAACATTAGGAAAAGGTGGTCCTCTGTAGCTCAGCTGGTAGAGCACGGCGCTTGTAACGCCAAGGTAGTGGGTTCGATCCCCGGGACCACTCATACACAAAAATGTATGCACGCATGACTGTAAGTCGCTTTGGATAAAAGCGTCTGCTAAATGGCATATTAAAAAATACTAAAGTTTTGGGCAACAGGGTAAATTGACGTTTTAATTTTTTAGATAACTAGTATTTAACTTTTGCTATTCTCATCTAACATGAGCTAGCTAGCAAGCATAATGGATTCCATTCCAAGCACAGAGGAGTTATTCTATTTGATAGATTAACGTGTTTCCCAACAAGCCTTTCAGTCTAATAGTCATATCATATTCTTGATTTTCCTTTGGCTGGAAAAAAAACCTCAGTTGGGAGAGTACAAGTCTTCCTTTCAAGTTGTGGGCAGGAAGACATAATGGATGGCGCCAGGGGGAAGACAGACAAACAAAGCCCAAGACAACAAGTAAGGAAGTATGTTTTTCCCAAGGAAGAGAAAAGCAGAGAAGGCCATGGACACTCCCTACCAAAAGAGCGTCACACTCTTTCACAGGCAGGAATGGACCGCATGCAGAGGACATGCGAAAAGCTACGTTAGCCAAACAGTATGGCATGAGATACACTACATGACCAAAAGTATGTGGACACATGCTCGTCGAACATCTCATTCCAAAATCATGTACATTAATATGGAGTTGGTCCCCCCTTTGCTTCTATAACAGCCTCCACTCTTCTGGGAAGGCTTTCCACTAGATGTTGGAACATTGCTGCAGGGACTTGCTTCCATTCAGCCACAAGACCATTAGTGAGGTCGGGCACTGATGTTGGGTGATTAGGCCTGGCTCGCAGTCGCCGTTTCATTCAATTCATCCCAAAGGTGTTCGATGGGGTTGAGGGCAGGGCTATGTGCAGGCCAGTCAAGTTCTTCCACACTGATCTCGACAAACCATTTCTGTATGGAACTCGGTAGTGATTTGTACGCGCTTCAGCACTCGGCGGTCCCGTTCTGTGAGTTTGTGTGGCCTACCACTTCGCGGCTGAGCCGTTGTTGCTCCTAGACGTTTCCACTTCACAATAACAGCACTTACAGTTGACTGGGGCAGCTCTAGCAGGGCAGAAATTTGACGGACTGACTTGTTGGAAAGGTGGCATCCTATGACGGTGCCACGTTGAAAGTCACTGAGCTCTTCAGTACGGGCCATTCTACTGCCAATGTTTGTCTATGGAGATTGCATGGCTGTGTGCTCGATTTTATACACCTGTCAGCAACGGGTGTGGCTGAAATAGCCGAATCCACTAATTTTGAAGGGGTGTCCACATACTTTTGTGTATTTACATTTACATTTTAGTCATTTAGCAGACGCTCTTTTCCAGAGCGACTTACAGTTAGTGAATACATTTTTTTATTTTGTTTATACTGGCCCCCCGTGGGAATCGAACCCACAACCCTGGCGTTGCAAACGCCATTCTCTATCAACTGAGCTACATCCCTGCCGGCCATTCCCTCCCCTATCCTGGACGACGCTGGGCCAATTGTGCGCCGCCCATGAGTCTCCCGGTCGCGGCCGGCTGCGACAGAGCCTGGATTCGAACCAGGATCTCTAGTGGCACAGTTAGCACAGTTAGCACTGCGATGCAGTATGTACAAAAAAGTATGTGTGTACCTTGTTGTCAGGGACGCTAGGGAAGAAAGGGGGGAGGATAGCGTGTGATGGTTGTTCCACCAATTGAGTACCTAATATAATAATAATAATGATATAATAATAATAATAATAATAATAATAATAATACTAATACCTTTTTGAGTAGTGTAACCTTTACTCCACCTAATTTTAACATTCTGTCAAAGAGTTCAACTTAATAAAAACTTTTTACTTGTGAATTTTGAAAATAAAAATCTGAAATCAAAGTGTGTCAATTTGTTTGTCTACGTGCCGTTTTAAAAACAATGCAGATATTGGAGTAAACCTATTTTGGGTGAAGACAAGTAACTATGAGTGAGGGCAAACATCATGGTAAGCTTGCAAGCTGAGTTTGAATAAGACATCCGATTACCACTTTACATTTAGAACGGTTGGTTTTATTACAGCTAATAAAATAAAATAAATGATGGATCACGGGATAAAATAAATGCATGTCTCTCGTCTGCCCCTGCAAGTCGGTCCGCATACGCGTCATCACACTCATCTGATTGGAGGTTTCTCGCAAGCCGGCGTAGGCATCGTCACACTCCCTCATATGACTGTCGCTGTGGTAACTAGTGACGACCCTTCAGGTGCGCTTGATTTAACTTAGCCGGTGCGCTGTTGCGTATCGTGAGCCACGCCCTCAATTATTGTCAGAACATGTTTCCTCTTAATGCAAAGCCCGGTGCGACGGGCAAGATAAACCAAGTGAATTGAAGCTCGGTCAGTGTTAGCACTGCATGGGTCTATTCTCTAACGGAACGACACAGGGTGGGACCTACCTGAATTTTTCAAATAGAAATGCTTGTTTTTCTTTGCAAAACGTTTCGCTACGATTGGCTACAGTGTGTACTAATGAATACACCCAAGCTCAGGTTCAATATTTTAACAAATTAAACGTACAATATTCTTATCATCCTTGGACATTTTCCTGCATAACAAAGAAATGTTTCACCTTGGCTGCCCAATTCTTCTGATCTTTTTTCCACTAATTGGTCTTTTGACCAATCACATCAGATCTTTTAACATCAGATCTTTTTCAGTGCTGATCTGATTGGTCTGTCTAAACACAGCCCTGTAGGCTATTTCTAAGCCAGAATAAGAAACATGGTGTATATCATTCTCTTAAAGGGTTGGATTATTTAGGAATAAATACCTGTCAGCTATTTTAACTGTCTAATTGTTACATGAATGTAATGCCTACTCTTGTCTTTTAATGTAAACTGAAAAGCTGTTTGTCTGAAATGTATTTTGAGTTGTGTGTGGACCCCAGGTAGACTAGCTGTTGTTATGGAGTCAGCTAATGGGGATCCAACCAGGTAGACTAGCTGTTGTTATGGAGTCAGCTAATGGGGATCCAACCAGGTAGACTAGCTGTTGTTATGGAGTCAGCTAATGGGGATCCAACCAGGTAGACTAGCTGTTGTTATGGAGTCAGCTAATGGGGATCCAACCAGGTAGACTAGCTGTTGTTATGGGAGTCAGTTAATGGGGATCCAACCAGGTAGACTAGCTGTTGTTATGGAGTCAGGGGGATCCAACCAGGTAGACTAGCTGTTGTTATGGAGTCAGCTAATGGGGATCCAACCAGGTAGACTAGCTGTTGTTATGGAGTCAGTTAATGGGGATCCAACCAGGTAGACTAGCTGTTGTTATGGAGTCAGTTAATGGGGATCCAACCAGGTAGACTAGCTGTTGTTATGGAGTCAGCTAATGGGGATCCAACCAGGTAGACTAGCTGTTGTTATGGAGTCAGCTAATGGGGATCCAACCAGGTAGACTAGCTGTTGTTATGGAGTCAGCTAATGGGGATCCAACCAGGTAGACTAGCTGTTGTTATGGGAGTCAGCTAATGGGGATCCAACCAGGTAGACTAGCTGTTGTTATGGAGTCGGCTAATCGGGATCCAAATCAAATTAATAACATATTGGACTGTGCATGTTTAAATGCAACATGAAGTCTCTGTTTGAACTCAGACCACTAACAGTAAAAGTGTTGTCATTGTTAAAGTTTGGAAATATTGACTGTTCTGTTATTTCTTAATGTAGCTAAGTGAGCTGTGACTCGAAAATGAGTCACTCTGGGGAGAGAGAGGAGGGGACCACTGCCTCTAAAATGAGTCACTCTGGGGAGAGAGAGGAGGGGACCACTGCCTCTAAAATGAGTCTCTCTGGGGAGAGAGAGGAGGGGCCCACTGCCTCTAAAATGAGTCTCTCTGGGGAGAGAGAGGAGGGGACCACTGCCTCTAAAATGAGTCTCTCTGGGGAGAGAGAAGAGGGGACCACTGCCTCTAAAATGAGTCACTCTGGGGGAGAGAGAGGAGGAGACCACTGCCTCTAAAATGAGTCTCTCTGGGGAGAGAGAGGAGGGGACCACTGCCTCTAAAATGAGTCACTCTGGGGAGAGAGAGAGGATGAGACCACTGCCTCTAAAATGAGTCTCTCTGGGGAGAGAGAGAGGAGGAGACCACTGCCTCTAAAATGAGTCACTCTGGGGAGAGAGAGGAGGGGACCACTGCCTCTAAAATGAGTCACTCTGGGGAGAGAGAGGAGGAGACCACTGCCTCTAAAATGAGTCACTCTGGGGAGAGAGAGGAGGAGACCACTGCCTCTAAAATGAGTCTCTCTGGGGGAGAGAGAGGAGGAGACCACTGCCTCTAAAATGAGTCTCTCTGGGGAGAGAGAGGAGGAGACCACTGCCTCTAAAATGAGTCACTCTGGGGAGAGAGAGGAGGAGACCACTGCCTCTAAAATGAGTCTCTCTGGGGAGAGAGAGGAGGGGACCACTGCCTCTAAAATGAGTCACTCTGGGGAGAGAGAGGAGGAGACCACTGCCTCTAAAATGAGTCACTCTGGGGAGAGAGAGGAGGAGACCACTGCCTCTAAAATGAGTCTCTCTGGGGAGAGAGAGGAGGAGACCACTGCCTCTAAAATGAGTCTCTGGGGAGAGAGAGGAGGAGACCACTGCCTCTAAAATGAGTCACTCTGGGGAGAGAGAGGAGGAGACCACTGCCTCTAAAATGAGTCTCTCTGGGGAGAGAGAGGAGGGGACCACTGCCTCTAAAATGAGTCTCTCTGGGGAGAGAGAGGAGGGGACCACTGCCTCTAAAAAGAGTCTCTCTGGGGAGAGAGAGGAGGGGACCACTGCCTCTAAAATGAGTCACTCTGGGGAGAGAGAGGATGAGACCACTGCCTTTAAAATGAGTCTCTCTGGGGAGAGAGAGGAGGGGACCACTGCCTCTAAAATGAGTCACTCTGGGGAGAGAGAGGAGGAGACCACTGCCTCTAAAATGAGTCACTCTGGGGAGAGAGAGGAGGAGACCACTGCCTCTAAAATGAGTCTCTCTGGGGGAGAGAGAGGAGGAGACCACTGCCTCTAAAATGAGTCTCTCTGGGGAGAGAGAGGAGGAGACCACTGCCTCTAAAATGAGTCACTCTGGGGAGAGAGAGGAGGAGACCACTGCCTCTAAAATGAGTCTCTCTGGGGAGAGAGAGGAGGGGACCACTGCCTCTAAAATGAGTCACTCTGGGGGAGAGAGAGGAGGAGACCACTGCCTCTAAAATGAGTCACTCTGGGGAGAGAGAGGAGGAGACCACTGCCTCTAAAATGAGTCTCTCTGGGGAGAGAGAGGAGGAGACCACTGCCTCTAAAATGAGTCTCTCTGGGGAGAGAGAGGAGGAGACCACTGCCTCTAAAATGAGTCACTCTGGGGAGAGAGAGGAGACCACTGCCTCTAAAATGAGTCTCTCTGGGGAGAGAGAGGAGGGGACCACTGCCTCTAAAATGAGTCACTCTGGGGAGAGAGAGGAGGAGACCACTGCCTCTAAAATGAGTCACTCTGGGGAGAGAGAGGAGGAGACCACTTCCTCTAAAATGAGTCTCTCTGGGGAGAGAGAGGAGGAGACCACTGCCTCTAAAATGAGTCTCTCTGGGGAGAGAGAGGAGGGGACCACTGCCTCTAAAATGAGTCACTCTGGGGAGAGAGAGGAGGAGACCACTGCCTCTAAAATGAGTCTCTCTGGGGAGAGAGAGGAGGGGACCACTGCCTCTAAAATGAGTCTCTCTGGGGAGAGAGAGGAGGGGACCACTGCCTCTAAAATGAGTCACTCTGGGGAGAGAGAGGAGGGGACCACTGCCTCTAAAATGAGTCTCTCTGGGGAGAGAGAGGAGGGGACCACTGCCTCTAAAATGAGTCACTCTGGGGAGAGAGAGGAGGAGACCACTGCCTCTAAAATGAGTCTCTCTGGGGAGAGAGAGGAGGGGACCACTGCCTCTAAAATGAGTCTCTCTGGGGGGAGAGAGAGGAGGGGACCACTGCCTCTAAAATGAGTCTCTCTGGGGGAGAGAGAGGAGGGGACCACTGCCTCTAAAATGAGTCACTCTGGGGGAGAGAGAGGAGGGGACCACTGCCTCTAAAATGAGTCTCTCTGGGGAGAGAGAGGATGAGACCACTGCCTCTAAAATGAGTCTCTCTGGGGAGAGAGAGGAGGGGACCACTGCCTCTAAAATGAGTCACTCTGGGGAGAGAGAGGAGGAGACCACTGCCTCTAAAATGAGTCACTCTGGGGAGAGAGAGGAGGAGACCACTGCCTCTAAAATGAGTCTCTCTGGGGAGAGAGAGGAGGAGACCACTGCCTCTAAAATGAGTCTCTCTGGGGAGAGAGAGGAGGAGACCACTGCCTCTAAAATGAGTCACTCTGGGGAGAGAGAGGAGGAGACCACTGCCTCTAAAATGAGTCTCTCTGGGGGAGAGAGAGGAGGGGACCACTGCCTCTAAAATGAGTCACTCTGGGGAGAGAGAGGAGGAGACCACTGCCTCTAAAATGAGTCACTCTGGGGAGAGAGAGGAGGAGACCACTGCCTCTAAAATGAGTCTCTCTGGGGAGAGAGAGGAGGAGACCACTGCCTCTAAAATGAGTCTCTCTGGGGAGAGAGAGGAGGAGACCACTGCCTCTAAAATGAGTCACTCTGGGGAGAGAGAGGAGACCACTGCCTCTAAAATGAGTCTCTCTGGGGGAGAGAGAGGAGGGGACCACTGCCTCTAAAATGAGTCACTCTGGGGAGAGAGAGGAGGAGACCACTGCCTCTAAAATGAGTCACTCTGGGGAGAGAGAGGAGGAGACCACTTCCTCTAAAATGAGTCTCTCTGGGGAGAGAGAGGAGGAGACCACTGCCTCTAAAATGAGTCTCTCTGGGGAGAGAGAGGAGGGGACCACTGCCTCTAAAATGAGTCACTCTGGGGAGAGAGAGGAGGAGACCACTGCCTCTAAAATGAGTCTCTCTGGGGAGAGAGAGGAGGGGACCACTGCCTCTAAAATGAGTCTCTCTGGGGAGAGAGAGGAGGGGACCACTGTCTCTAAAATGAGTTCTCTGGGGAGAGAGAGGAGGGGACCACTGCCTCTAAAATGAGTCACTCTGGGGAGAGAGAGGAGGAGACCACTGCCTCTAAAATGAGTCTCTCTGGGGAGAGAGAGGAGGGGACCACTGCCTCTAAAATGAGTCTCTCTGGGGAGAGAGAGGAGGGGACCACTGCCTCTAAAATGAGTCACTCTGGGGAGAGAGAGGAGGGGACCACTGCCTCTAAAACGTGTCTCTATGGGGAGAGAGAGGAGGGGACCACTGCCTCTAAAACGTGTCTCTCTGGGGAGAGAGAGGAGGAGACCACTGCCTCTAAAATGAGTCCCTCTGGGGAGAGAGAGGAGGGGACCACTGCCTCTAAAATGAGTCTCTCTGTGGAGAGAGAGGAGGGGACCACTGCCTCTAAAATGAGTCTCTCTGGGGAGAGAGAGGAGGGGACCACTGCCTCTAAAATGAGTCTCTCTGGGGAGAGAGAGGAGGGGACCACTGCCTCTAAAATGAGTCTCTCTGGGGAGAGAGAGGAGGAGACCACTGCCTCTAAAATTAGTCACTCTGGGGAGAGAGAGGAGGGGACCACTACATCTAAAATGAGTCACTCTGGGGAGAGCGAGGAGGGGACCACTGCCTCTAAAATGACTCAAGACACCAGTTCTAAGAGGTAAGAGATTAATTGTAAAATATACAGTTCTCTTAAAGATATAAAACTAATGAAAAGAAAAGTGTTCACAAATTACATCAAATGTAGGCCTATATCATTTATTTAAAAGTCCCCAAACAGATTTACCAATTGCAGACTGTAGCTTTATAAAGAAACATCAGGAATTCTATGAGTTCAGCTATACAGTTGTTGAAATTATGTAGATGAGGTACTGATGAGATATTGATGAGGTGATCTGCCTCCCTGTTTTGTTCAGTGTCCAGAAGCCCAGAGCAGAGTCACCTGTCCCCAGCCTGCTATCAATGAAGAGTGATCAGCCACCTGCTTTCAGCCAGGAACCATTACCAGATGACAATAAGGAAGTGGAGAGTTTGGACAGTGAGGATGCATTAAAGATCACACACAACCTTCTGGACAGAAGAAGTAAGACTGTGTTTCATACAATATTACAAAGAACGGGACAAAGGCCCTTCTAAAACACACACACACACACACACACACACACACACACACACACACACACACACACACACACACACACACACAAACTTATGAGTCCCAACTCTCATTGTTTTCCTACAGGTCAAACTCTTCTGACAGTCCAACAAGACATTAAGGCTAAACTGAAACACAAGTATCAACACATATCTGAAGGAATTGGACACCATGGAAACCAAAGTCTGTTAAAGGACATCTACACAGAGCTCTACATCACAGAGGGTGGAAGTGGAGGGGTCAATAATGAACATGAGGTGAGACAAATAGAGATGGCATCCAAGAAACAAACCACACAAGAGACACCAATCAAATGCAACGACATCTTCAAGCGATTACCTGGACAAGACAAACCTATCAGAACTGTGCTGACAAAAGGAATCGCTGGCATTGGAAAAACAGTCTCTGTGCAGAAGGTCATCCTTGACTGGGCAGAGGGAAAAGCAAATCAGGACGTTCATTTCATGTTTCCTCTTCCTTTCCGTGATCTGAACCTGAAAAAGGACCAATACAGTCTGATGCTACTTCTTTCCCACTACTTCTCAGAGCTGAAAGAGATTGACAGCATTGAAGATGTTGAAACCAAAACTGTTTTCATTTTTGATGGTCTGGATGAGTGTCGACTTCTTCTAGACTTCAAAAACAATGAGAAGTGCTGTGATGTCACGAAGCCAACCTCAGTGGACGTGCTGCTGACAAACCTCATCAAGGGGAATCTGCTTCCCTCTGCTCTCCTCTGGATAACCTCACGGCCTGCAGCAGCCAATCAGATCCCACCTGAGTGTGTTGACCAGGTGACAGAGGTACGAGGGTTCAATGACCCACAGAAGGAGGAGTACTTCAGGAAGAAAATCACAGATCAGAATCTGGCCAATGAAATCATCAAACACATGAAGACATCAAGGAGCCTCCACATCATGTGCCACATGCCAGTCTTCTGTTGGATATCAGCCACTGTCCTTGAGATGATGCTGAAAGAGGCAGAGAAGGATGAAGTCCCCAAAACTCTGATCCAGATGTACATACACTTCACGCTCATCCAAATCATTGTGAAGAACAAGAAGTACAACAAAGCCACAGAGACAAACCCAAAGGAACTGTCTCAGTCAGACAAAGAGATGATCCTGAAACTGGCAAAGCTGGCTTTCCAACAGCTGCAGAAGGGCAACCTGATCTTCTATGAAGAGGACCTGAGAGAGTGTGGCCTTGATGTCACAGAGGCATCAGAGTACTCAGCATTGTGTACAGAGATCTTTAAAGAAGAATCTGGGCTGTACCAAGACAAGGTCTACAGCTTTGTGCATCTGAGCATTCAGGAGTTTCTAGCAGCAGTGCATGCTTTAGAATCATGTCTGGACAAGAAGGAAAATGTTTTTTCCCCCACTAGTGAGGATGAAGAGGAGGAGTCAATCCAGTTGTTTGACTTACACAGGAGAGCAGTGGACCAGGCCTTGAAGAGTGAGAATGGACACCTGGACCTGTTCCTCCGCTTCCTTCTGGGTCTCTCACTGGAGTCCAATCAGAATCTGTTACGAGGCCTTCTGACACAGACAGGAAGTACAACACAGAGCAATGAGGAAACAGTTGAGAAAACTGTCTGGTACCTTTCATACAAGATAGATGAGGAACGTTCACCAGAAAGGATCATCAACTTGTTCCACTGTTTGAATGAACTTGGTGCCAACTCTCTAGTTGAAGACATGCAAACCTCCCTGCGATCAGGAACTCTTTCAGAAACAGAGCTAAAACCTGATCAATGTTCAGCCCTGGCCTACCTGTTACTGATGTCAGAGGAGGTGCTGGAGGAGTTTGACCTGAAGACATACACCACATCAGAGAAAGGTTATCAGAGGTTAATGCCGGTAGTGAAAACCTGCAAGAGAGCACTGTAAGTTCTGTTATTGAGTTGATGTATACAGTATCATTATTCTGAAGGATTTGTATATCTAACAGATTATCTCCTCTCTCCAGACTGGATCGCTGTGAACTCACATATAAATCATGTGAGACTCTGACCTCAACTCTGCAGACACCAAACTCCCCCCTGAGAGAACTGGACCTCAGCTACAATGACCTGGGAGACAGAGGAGTGGAGCGGCTCTGTGTTGGACTAACCAGTCCACTCTGCAACATACAGACACTAGTGTGAGTTAAATATCTTCAGTATCCACTGTGAGTGTTTATATATTATGTATGTAGTTAGTACAGTGCTGTGAAAAAGTGTTGTCCCCCTTTCTGATTTTCTCAATTTTTGCATATTTTTGATACTGACTGTTTTCAGATCTTCAACAAAAACCTAATATTAGATAAAGGGAACCTGAGTTTACAAATAACAAATCAAATGTATACTCATTTTATTTATTTTATTAACAAAGTTACGCAACACCCAATTCCCCTGTGTGAAAAAGTAATTGCCCCCTTACACTCGATAACTGGTTGTGCCATCTTTAGCTGCAATGACTCCAACCAAATGCTTCCTGTAGTTGTTGATCAGTCTCTCACGTCACTGTGGAGGAATTTTGGCCCACTTGTCCATGCAGAACTGCTTTTACTCAGCGACATTTGTGGTATTTCAAGCGTGAACCGCTCGTTTCAAGTCCTGCCACAACATCTCAATTGGGATTAGGTCTGGACTTTGACTAGGCCATTCCAAAACTTCCAATTTGTTGCTTTTGAGCAATTTTCATGTAGACTTGATTGTGTGTTTTGGATCATTGTCTTGCTGCATGACCCAGCTGCGCTTCAGCTTCAGCTCACAGACGGATGGTCTGACATTCTCCTGTAGAATTATCTGATACAGAGCAGAATTCATGGTTCTTTCTATTAAGGAAAGTTGTCCAGGTCCTGAGGCAGCAAAGCATCCCCAAACCATCACACCACCACCACCATGCTTGACCTTTGGTATGATGTTCTTACTGTGGAATGCAGTGTTTGGTTTTCACCAGACATAATGGGACCCATCTCGTCCAAAAAGTTGACTCAAGTTTGCCAAAAAGCACCTGGATGATCATCAAGACTCTTGGAAGAACGTTCTATGGACAGATGATTCAAAAGTATAACTTTTTGGGGGGGCGCTGTTGGAAGCCAAGGATGTAGCACGCGTCTCCCTATCTCTCCTGAGTTAGTGACCAAATTTATATATTTAACTTTGCAAAATTGCATACATTTCTGTTTGCCCAGGCGTCTGAAGAGACCCATAAACAACTCAGTTCAAGTTTAATAAATTCAAATTCGTAATGACATCAACCCGGCCAAAAACAGAGTCTGCAAGAGCAGGCCGCAACAAGCCTGCAACTTCTCCCGACTCACCCCGCCACCGAACGCTGCCAATGCCGGCCCCACGGAAACACTGACTGTGGAGATGCTGCAATCCGTGATAGGCACCCTCAAAACCGACATTTTCGGAAAAATTGACTGTCTCTCTACCAATCTCAGGTCAGAGATATCAACGATCAAAGACGAGCTTAAAAAATCTATCGAGAGTATACAGAATAAGCTCGACGCACATGGGGGTGACTTTATCGGATTTGGAGCGAGGTGCTACAGACCACAGCACTCGCATTAGCGAGCTAGAGGCTAACGTCGGCTCATTGACAACTAGGGTGGCATTCCTCGATAATAGATGCGAAGATATGGAAAGTAGAATGCGGAGGAACAACATTCGTCTACTGGGAATACCGGAGGGAGTGGAGGGCCCAAGGCCCACGGAGTACATGGCCCAGCTACTTCAGGAGCTGCTCGGGCTAGAGGAGAAGCCATTGCTAGACCGGGCTCACCGCACTCTGCGTAGCCGACCCAGGGATGGAGAACCCCCACGACCATTTGTCATCAGGGTGCATTTCTTTCACGTCCGCAACGACATACTGAGAAGATCGGGAGAAGCATCCCCTCTTCTACATAAGGGTAAAAGAGTCTCGATATTTGCGGACTACACAACAGCTGTGGCTAAGAGGCGGGCTAGCTTTGGAGCTGTGAACGCCAACTACACGCCTGCCCGGGCGTGAAGTTCGGCCTCATCTACCCTGCGGTTTTGAGACTGACTTTACCGGACGGCTCCATGCACAGATTCGAGGACCCGGCTATAGCGGCAGATTTCATCAACAAGAACGTGAAAGCGGCTGTTGTACCGCATGGTGTGTAACAAATGGTTGGCTGGCTGGTCTTCCTAGCAGGCTAGTTAGCAGGCCGAATGGGTGACTAACGAAGCCATCTTTGCTGGGTTCATCGACATATGAATGTCATTCTCTTTTTATCTCTTTATTTCCAGCCCAGGTTTGCCGCCTCTAATGCCAATATCTGGGGGTCTGCATGGCTGTTTCAGTTTGTTCATTTACCATCTGCGTCGAGGTTAAACCTCTCTTAATCGAGGATAATTTTCCTTAAACTCTGTTGGGGACCATTCTATCCATGTTTGGCTTACTCTAGTTAAATGGTCACTAATCTTAGGTAGCACAGAGTAAGAGATCATGCTTAGCTCTAAACTTTCTTTGTATTTAGGGTTTTGCTTGCATCTCATTTGGGGAGATGCTTCGGCAAGGGCGGGTGTGAGGGAAGGGTTTGTTCACTCTCTATTTGTATATAGTTTGTATATGTTTTTTGTGCCTCTTCGCTTGTTTTTGTTTTTTTACATTTGCGCTTTTAGGTTCAACTAAGATCTTCAGTTTACATTGTACCTTGTCCTTTACACATCCTCTCTCTCTCTTAAGATATGACTCAGCCTAGTGTAGCCCATACTGCTGGAGGGAATGGCTTTAATTTTCTTACTTGGAACTGCAGGGGCATAAATAACCCAGTTAAACGTAGTAAGGTGCTACACCATCTTCATCATTTGAAAGCTCACATCATCTTTCTCCAAGAAACTCATCTGAAGGTATCACAACACTCAAGTCTTAGGTGCAGATGGGTGGGTCAGGTGTTCCATTCCTCATTTCAGAGTAAGGCGAGAGGGGTGGCTATTTTACTTCACAGATCGGTACCTTTTACATGTTCTAAGGTGATCGCAGATCCCCATGGTAGATATATAATTGTCAGTGGTAGGCTGCTCAATACAAAGGTTCTTCTTGTTAATATCTATGCTCCTAATTGGGACAATGGTGATTTTTTCAAATCGGTTTTCTCTACACTCCCAGATATGTCCACCCATATGTTGATTTTAGGAGGTGACTTTAACTGTTGGTTAGACCCACAATTGGATCGATCCTCCACTAAACCTACCACCTTATCAACCTCAGCTAGAGTTGTTCGAACCTTTATGTCTGAATTCGCAATCTCAGATCCTTGGAGAATGGTTAATCCAGCTGGGAAAGCATACTCTTTTTTCTCATCGGTTCACCACACTTTTACGCGCATAGACTACTTCCTTGTTGATGACCGGCTCCTCCACTCCATATCTTCATGTTCATATAACCCAATTGTTGTATCTGACCACGCCCCTGTTACTATGGAAGTAGCTTTTCAAAATGTAGACAATCAGCGACCGCCTTGGCGACTAAAAACTCAACTGCTCAGTAATGAACACTTTGTCAATTTTGTTTTGAGTCAAATCGACTTTTTCATGATTACAAATAGAACCCCAAACATCTCTGCGTCTACTCTCTGGGAAACTTTGAAAGCTTATATCAGAGGTGAAATTATCTCCTACACCGCACATGAGAACAAATTGAAAAGGAATAGGTTATCTATGTTAACACGCTGTATTGCCCAATTAGATGACATTTATGCCGTTTCACCATCCCCGGATATTTATAAGGAACGTTTAACTCTGCAAGCAGAATTTGACACACTATTAACAGACCAGGTTACTGAAATGCTTGTCAAGTCTAGGAGCACCTACTATGAACAAGGAGATAAAGCCAGTAAATTATTAGCTCACAAGTTACGTCAACTATCATCATCATCTCAGATTACAAAAATTCGTACATCATCTGGGATATCATTAGATCCTGGGGGGATCAATGAGGAGTTCAAGAGATTTTACCAGTCTCTATATACCTCTGAAAGTAAAGCGGATACACTGGAATTGGATGATTTCTTCCACTCACTTTCTGTGCCTTCGGTCGGCCGGGATTTGGTTAAAAATTAGAGCAGCCGATCACTGTTGAAGAACTGTCTAACGCTGTCAAATCCCTTCAATCTGGGAGAAGCCCAGGGCCTGATGGCTACCCGACAGAGTTTTATAAAAAGTTTATCACCAAAATAGCCCCTATTCTAATTGAAATGTACAATGATGCATTTGTAAATGGTGCTCTCCCACATACTCTCACTCAAGCAACCATTTGTGTTATTCTTAAAAAAAACTAAGACCCTCTTGACTGTGCATCATACCGTCCAATTAGCTTGCTAAATGTGGACTATAAAATTCTAGCCAAAATTCTGGCAACGCGGCTAGAAACAGTCCTCCCATCAATTATCTCTCCGGATCAAACAGGATTTATAAAAAATAGACACTCATTCTTCAATCTCCGAAGATTATTTAATATTATATACAATCCTTCTATCGACAATACCTCTGAAGCCATTATATCCCTGGACGCGGAGAAAGCGTTTGATCGGGTGGAATGGAAATACCTTTTTTACACTCTAAATAAATTTGGCTTTGGCTCCAAATTCATGACCTGGATAAAACTTCTGTACTCATCCCCCAAGCCTCTGTCAGGACTAATAACACTCAATCAGATCGCTTCCCTTTGCAAAGATCGACACGTCAGGGTTGCCCTTTAAGTCCCTTACTGTTTGCCCTCGCCATAGAGCCACTTGCAATAGCACTTCGCTCCAACCCCCTCATCAAAGGCATAGTCAGATACGGGCACGAACACAAACTGTCTTTATATGCAGATGATTTATTAATATACACATCCAATCTTTCTGTCTCTGTCCCTGCTGCCCTTGCCACTTTCGCATCCTTCGGTCACTTATCAGGGTATAAACTAAATCTCAGTAAAAGTGAATTGATGCCACTTAACATGGCTGCAAAAAAATCCCCTTTACATAACTTGCCATTTAAAATAGCTCACAGTAGTTTTATTTATCTCGGGGTACATGTCACAATTAGGTTTGAAAACCTTTTTCAAGCCAACTTTGCTCCTCTCTTAGCCCGTACTAAGGACGATTTGGAACGGTGGTCTTTGCTACACCTCTCCTTAGTTGCTAGAATTAACTCTATTAAAATGAATACTCTCCCTAAATTCTTATACCTCTATCAGTGCCTTCCAATATTTCTACCCAATACATTTTTCAAAAAGATCGACGGCCTAATTCTACCCTTTATATGGGACAAAAAGCCTCCTAGGATGCGAAAACAGCTCTTGCAGAGGCCCAAACCAGACGGCGGTCTAGCTCTACCAGATTTCAGATTCTATTATTGGGCCGCTAACCTTAGGATCATTCAGTACTGGTTGCAGAGCAGAGTGATATTCCCACCCCCAACTTGGCTGGAGATGGAGGCTGCCTCGTCTACACCGGCATCATTGTCTTCCCTCGCTCACTCCTCTATTACAGGCCCTTACTCCTCCTTCACCAATAATATATGTGTCAAAACAACATTGAAGATCTGGAATCAATTTAGACGCCACTTTGGGTTTCAAACAACCTCTTCCTTGGCTCCGGTAGCCTCAAACCCAGCTTTTTCCCCCATCTATGATTGATGGTGCTTTCTCAACATGGTCTAATCTCGGTATTAAAAGATTCAGAGACCTGTATACTAACAATACATTTAGTACGTTTCAACAATTATCAGCTAAATTTGGTCTCCCCAGACATCATTTTTTTAGGTTCTTACAAGTCCGGAGTTATGTCCGCAGCATAGATCCAGGATTCCCCAACCTTTCTGGTGGAACACAGTTCGACACATTTCTCACCCCACTTCCTAATCAGAAAGGCACATTGTCAATAATCTATAGACAAATTTGCTCACTACAAGCCATCTCATTAAACAATATCAAATCCTCTTGGGAGGAGGAACTGGGTGAGGAAATATCTGATGAACTATGGGAAGGGGCACTCAAAAGGGTACATAGCTCTTCTATTTGCGCTCGACACGGCCTCATCCAATGCAAACTCATTCATAGGGCCCACTGGACCAAAGCAAGACTATCAAAAATTTACAAGGATGTGAACCCTAATTGTGTTCGATGTAACCAGTCCCCTGCTAATCATGTGCACATGTTTTGGTGCTGCCCATCTCTTGTTGGTTTCTGGAAAGACATCTTCAACACACTCTCAGAATTAAGCGGCACACAGATCGAGCCAGACCCTCTCATTGCATTATTTGGAGTTTCCTTACCAACAATACAATTGACCAAAATGAATAAGGATGTAATTGCCTTTGTCACGTTGTTAGCGAGACGATTAATTTTACTTAGATGGAAATCCTCTGCAGCCCCTTCTCATGCTCTTTGGATTAAATCTATTTTGAATTGCATAAAGTTGGAGAAAATAAAACAGACACTCAATGGGTCTGTAGACAAATTCTATGCAAAGTGGGCTCCCTTCTTTTCTTATGTTAAAAGAATACATTTCCCTGCAGTTCCAGAGTGATGTATATTTATATATTGGTGATGTAAGAAGCCTGGTATGTGCATATACGACATCTCGGATGTTAAGGACGGTAATAACTGTGCTAGCTGACCTATAACAACTGGATCAAAACAGATATTTTTCCTTTTTCCTTTTTTTTTTTTGTGTTTTATCTTATTTATGTATTTAATGTCTATTTTTTCTTTCATGTCTGTCTCTCTATGTTTTGCTGTATCGTTGTCTTCAAATTGTTGTTCCATATTCATACCAAATAACTTTCAAGTGCAATTATTTACTAAATGCTGGTACTGAAAATTCAATAAACAAAGTATAAAATAAAAAATAAAAAAATAAAAAATATATATATAAAAAAAATAAAAAAAAAGTATAACTTTTTGGACGACATGGTTCCAGTAATGCCTGGCGAAAACCGAACTCTGCATTCCACAGTAAGAACATCATACCAAAGGTCAAGCATGGTGGTGGTGGTGTGATGGTTTGGGGATGCTTTGCTGCCTCAGGACCTGGACGACAAGCCTTAATAGAAAGAACCATGAATTCTGCTCTGTATCAGAGAATTCTACAGGAGAGTGTCAGACCATCCGTCTGTGAGCTGATGCTGAAGCGCAGCTGGGTCATGCAGCAAGACAATGATCCAAAACACACAATCAAGTCTACATGAAAATTGCTAAAAAGCAACACATTTGAAGTTTTGGAATGGCCTAGTCAAAGTCCAGACCTAATCCCAATGGAGATGTTGTGGCAGGACTTGAAATGAGCAGTTCATGCTTGAAAACCCACACGTCACTGAGTTAAAGCAGTTCTGCATGGAAAATTGGGCCAAAATTCCTCCACAGCGACATGAGAGACTGATCTACAACTACAGGAAGCATTTGGTTGGAGTCATTGCAGCTAAAGGTGGCACAACCAGTTATTGAGTGTAAGGGGGCAATTACTTTTTCACACAGGGGAATTGGGTGTTGCATAACTTTGTTTATGAAATAAATGAAATAAATATGTAATTGTTGTGTTATTTGTTCACTTATGTTCCCTTTATCTAATATTAGGTTTTGGTTGAAGATCTGAAAACATTCAGTATAACAAATATGCAAAAGTAGAGAAAATTAGAAAGGGGGCAAATACTTTTTCACAGCACTGTATGTGTATGTTTTTAACATTATTTGAACGTCTTGGTAAATATGCAGAAACATACATAAAATGTGATAAATATATCAAACTAAGGTTAAATATCTTGAGTGAGTTAGTATGTTTTTAACATTGGTTAATCATGTGTCCTTCTGTTATTGTATTAATGCATCTCATTGTTATTAAAGCTTTGCATATTTAACAGTGTATCAACATATCTCCTCTCTCCAGACTAGCTGACTGTAAACTCACATATGAATCCTGTGAGACTCTGGCCTCAACTCTGCAGACACCAAACTCCCCCCTGAGAGAACTGGACCTCAGCTACAATGATCTGGGAGACAGAGGAGTGGAGCTGCTCTGTGTTGGACTAACCAGTCCACTCTGCAACATACAGACACTTGTGTGAGTTAACTATCTACAGTATGAGTTATTATGTGGATGTTTTAGACATTTGTTAATCATGTGCTCTTCTGCCCTCTAGTCTAGGTCAGTGTGGTCTGACAGAGGGTTGCTGTTCAGATCTGGCCTCAGTCCTGAGTTCACCCAACTCACAACTGAAACAACTGGAGCTGAGAGACAATGACCTGCAGGACTCAGGAGTTACACTGCTGTCTGCTGGACTGGAGGATCCAGACTGTAAACTACACACACTGGGGTAAGTACAGCTGTTTCAGTCAGGTCGGTACTGAGCTGAGTTACACTGCCCTCTGCTGGACTGGAGGATCCAGACTGTAAACTACACACACTGGGGTATGTACAGCTGTTTCAGTCAGGTCGGTACTGAGCTGAGTTACACTGCCCTCTGCTGGACTGGAGGATCCAGACTGTAAACTACACACACTGGGGTATGTACAGCTGTTTCAGTCAGGTCGGTACTGAGCTTAGTAAAACAAAAATCTAATGTTTCTTTACAATGTTTGTGTCATGTATGGGTGTCCTACAAGATGATTGACACCAGTCCACCAACCTAGACAGCTGTTGTGTCTCTCTGTAGGCTGTCTGGCTGTCTGGTCACAGAGGAGGGCTGTGCTGCTCTGTCTTCCGCTCTGAGGTCAAACCCCTCCCACCTGAAAGAGCTGGACCTGAGCTACAATCACCCAGGAGACTCTGCAGGGGGACTGCTTTCAGCTGCTCTGGTGGATCCCACAGATAAACTGATGAAGCTGAAGTAAGTCAGAATAGATGTCCTAATAGTGTGAGCAGTGGTTGTGTCCTATGAAGTGTAGTAGGTTCAGTAACATGAGGATATGATGGTAGAATACAGGGGAAGTTTACCCAGCAGGCTTAGCACTCCAACACAGCATACATCATCACCACATGAATACTCTTCTTCTGCATCTCTGATATCCTGTTGGAATTGTACTCTGTTCTGTATGCAGTAGGTAGGATAGAATACCTGTATGTCTCTAGTAATGAATTGTACTCTGTTCTGTATGCAGTAGGTAGGATAGAATACCTGTATGTCTCTAGTAATTAATTGTACTCTGTTCTGTATGCAGTAGGTAGGATAGAATACCTGTATGTCTCTAGTAATGAATTGTACTCTGTTCTGTATGCAGTAGGTAGGATAGAATACCTGTATGTCTCTAGTAATGAATTGTACTCTGTTCTGTATGCAGTAGGTAGGATAGAATACCTGTATTTCTCTAGTTGTCAGAAGCCGAGCTACTGGAAACGATACTTTACTAACAAAGTAACCAGAATACAAAAACAACCTCCAAACAGGGAGGGGAAATCCCCGCACACTAGCAACAGCCGAAATGATGAGAACAATCACACACAACACACAATGAATGACAGAGGGTTAAATAGGGAATACAATACAACATAATAGGAAACAGGTGTACACAATCAAGACAAAACAAGTCAAACACCGAAACATAGATCGGTGGCAGCTAGTACTCCGGGGACGACGAACGCCGAAGCCTGCCCGAGCAAGGAGGAGGAGCAGCCTCGGCTGATTCCGTGACACTAGTAATGAACTTGGATAGTGCACCAGAACACAACAATATGGTTTAAATGTTGACTGCTTCATTAGGTCTTTGTCAGTCAATAACCTGTTTCTCCTACAGTGTGGATCATGGTGGAGAGTTCAGGCTGAAACCAGGGCTGAGGAAATGTAAGTCTCTTCAATCCTAATTAACTACATATTCAGAACTACAGTAACATAGTAACTAATCAATACTTGTTCTCTACCTACAAAACAACATTTTATATGAAGATGTGGTTTGATTAAACTCCCCTTTTGTCTACAGATGCCTGTCATCTCACCCTGGACCCAAATACAGCAAACCCAGACCTGATACTGTCTGAGGGGAACAGGAAGGTTACATGGGTGGAGGAGAAGCAGCATTATGAAGACCATCCAGACAGATTTGACTGTCATGACCAAGTTCTCTGCAGAGAAGGCTTGTCTGGATGTCGTTATTACTGGGAAGTGGAGAGGGATTGTGGCGGGGCTCACATTGGTGTGGTGTACAGAGGAATGATGAGGAAGGGAGTGGAGGAGGACAGTTGGATTGGACACAATAGGAAGTCCTGGAGTTTATTCTGCTCTGATAGTCTCTATTTATTTAACCATGCTGGAGTCGGCAGATCCATCTCTGGTCCTGTTTCTGACAGAGTTGGAGTGTATCTGGACTGGCCAGCTGGTACTCTGTCCTTCTATAGTGTGTCCTCCTCTGGTACACTGACACACCTTTACACAGAACACACCACATTCACTGAACCCCTCTATCCTGGGTTTGGGATTTATTACTCCTCAGTGACCCTGTGTCAGATAGATGACCAACACATTCAAAGGTGAGTCGTAGCAATGTTTTATCATGTGTTTTCCTCTGGAATCATTCCTACAATTAGATTAGTAGTGGTGTGTTTTAATGTGTTCTGTTGGACCTACAGACAGTTAGATTAGTAGTAGTGGTGTGTTTTAATGTGTTCTGTTGGACCTACAGACAGTTAGATTAGTAGTAGTGGTGTGTTTTAATGTGTTCTGTTGGACCAACAGACAGTTAGATTAGTGGTAGTGGTGTGTTTAGTGGCAGTGGTCTAAGGCACTGCATCTCAGTGCTTGAGGCGTCACTACAGACCTCCTGGTTCGATTCCAAGCTGTATCGCAACCGGCCGTGACTGGGAGTCCCATAGGGCGGCGCACCATTGGCCCAGCGTTGTCCGGGTTTGGCCGGTGTAGGCCGTCATTGTAAATAAGAATTTGTTCTTAACTGACTTGCCTAGTTAAATAAAGGTTAAATAAAAAATACAACATTTGCAGACACTCTTATGAAGACTGTATGTATGCTATATAAAGCCTTTATAAGTTGTATTTCGTTTATTCACAGTGTTTCTGCTTGCCCAACAGCAGAGACCATGGTGGAGAGTGTTGTATCAAGCCTGGACCTGAGAACACCAGAGACCATGGTGGAGAGTGTTATATCAAGCCTGGACCTGAGAACACCAGAGACCATGGTGGAGAGTGTTGTATCAAGCCTGGACCTGAGAACACCAGAGACCATGGTGGAGAGTGTTGTATCAAGCCTGGACCTGAGAACACCAGAGACCAGATATGTGAGTGTTAACTGATAATTGTTTTAAAATCAAAATACGATTACAGCGTTCTTGAGTCCCAGGCAAGGAACACAATCATGATCTATTTGGTCAAAACAAACTTAAAGGTAGAGTCAGCAATATGATGTAGATGCACAAAGTAAACATCATAGTGGGTAAACTTCTACAACAACTAAGAGTGTTGGAGCGCGATGCTAAACTTCTCTGTTTTGGTCCCGTGGCTACCACGCTGTAAGAGAGTGAAGAGAACCTGTGCACATGGGCAGATACTGTGAGAGAGAGAAGTCAGGCATCTTGCTCATCACAATATCTGCGGTGCTGCTCGTACAACATCATTTAGCTGACTCTACCTTTAAGCTCTCATCCTGGGATCTACCAGAAATCAGGCCCCCAACATCTACAAAACATGGACCAGAACCATGTTGTTTCCTGCTTCCACAAACATTCATTAATATAACACTAATGTCAGATTATGGTATGATAATGAGTGTACATTCTGAGACTGTTGCTCA
Source organism: Coregonus clupeaformis (assembly GCF_020615455.1). NCBI lineage: Eukaryota > Metazoa > Chordata > Actinopteri > Salmoniformes > Salmonidae > Coregonus > Coregonus clupeaformis. Next base: position 215,138 of record NW_025534256.1, read on the forward strand.
CTTACATTCATTTTTATTACAAGTCTGTTTAATATTTATTAATTCATTATTACATGAGATTGTCCGTTTTTAAATAACAACTACTTTTGACTTCAGGGATTCCTCAGAGCTGTAAGACTTGTGACCATGTTGAGGTAAGTCATAATGTCAATTCTCACTTTTACAAACCTTCAGGAGTCAGGCACAGTCTGAAAGCCAGGTGTGTACTGACCAACCATTCATACTGGGATATAGACAGTCCTGTGTTCTGCTTGTAGGAATGCAGGATTTTAACTTCTGTCATATTTTGTCATTAGACAGTTTAATTGGATCAATCACCAGCATTCCATGTAACATTGAATAAATACATTAGATAAATTACTTTGTTCATTTAATGAGCCAGATTCCCGGACAAAGATTAAGCCTAGTCCTGGACCTTAAATAACTTTCTATTGAAACTTCCATTGATCATGCTTTAAGTCCAGCACTAGACTCAATCTGTGTCCAGGAAACTGGCCCCATATGTATAACTGACATGCTTGTCCTTGTTCAGGACTCCACACAGTGGCTTCAGATTGAACCCTTGACTTCCACTGTCCAGGGAGTGACAATGTTCAGGTAAAATAACTACTTTTAACATTTCATTCCACTTGCTAGTGTATTTCCCCATTACCTTTGGGAATAGGCTTCTAATCCAACCTCTCCATTTGACGATTGACCCTCTCTACCATATCTTGTTGTTGCCCTCAGGCACAGGACACCCAAAGGGCGTTATGAGTGCACAGTGTCTGGGATCCGCTGGGTGTGTGAGAGAGATGTCATTCTGAAGTATCACTTCAGGAACTGGGAACCCTACAGTCAACTTCTGAAAGACATGCAGTACGGACAAGGTGGTCCATTGCTGGACATCACTATGGAGTTAGGTGAACTGGAGGAAGTTCATCTGCCACACTTTGTCTGTTTAGGTAAAAGCATATTCACATAGTATTCAGAAAGACATTTTCATGTAACTGAGTTTCACTTCCTGAATGAATGAATGAATATTCTGGGAGTTTGAGTTTACTGTGATATGATACTGCATATTCTTTGTGTTTTAGTTGGATGAATAATACAATATTTGTCTTTCTGTCTCCTTTTTATTGTGTTGTTCAGGGACCAACCCTTCCCTGAGGAATGAGATGAAGATTCTTCATGTAGAGGAACATGGAGTGTCTGTTGAGGAAGTGCATGAGGTCACCAGATTCCATGCTAAGATTCTCCATCCCAAGTTCTCAGTTATCTCTGTTATACTGAGCTATATCTTTTCGCGGAACATAGATGTCCACTGTGAGCTGATGCTCTATCTGACAGTGAAAAAAGCAAACACTAATTCCACGCCTATACCTGTTCCCCAGTAACCCCAGCCAAATACAGGTGAGGTACCATTATTTTATAGGCGACCTTAACTAAGCAGTGGTACGGTTTATGTTGACACTCATAACATGAAGATAATAGTGTGTTGCTAGTTTTCTGAATAATGTTTGAATAAGACTATACATTGACTGGCTGTGTATTCCATGCCTCGTTTCGCAGGCTGTGGAACAACAGGAAAAGTCTCAAGGGTCTTCAAGGGTTCTCATCTCAAGACCAGAGCAGGCCTTCAAACTGAATAGTTACTTCAGACTGAACATTCCCTGTTCTACCTACATCAATCCACAGGTACAGTTTTAGTAGACTAAGAACATGAATCTGACATCTAAGTCACATTTCTATCCATTGCTCTCTGTTGCTTGATGGCTCTCAATTCAAATTGCTTTATTGGCATGGGAAACATATGTTTACATTGCAAGCAATCTCTCTCTCGCTCTCTCCATCTCTCTCCAGAAGATTCATCTCATACATAGAGACTCCACACCAAGCTTTTTCAAGGCGGTTTTGAAAATGACAGGGGTTGACATTGAGATGGAGTTATTCGGTGATGATGAGAGGATTGCATGGAAAGAAGTGGTATCACAAGGTAGGAGCATATGTCAATCATAACTTTGTACTTTTGTAACAGATGCTATTTAGAGTGATATAACCTCATTTTGTTTATCTTTCAGATGAATACATCACTGCCACCCATTCAACAAGTAAGTAAACATGAGTTACAGTGCATTCGGAAAGTATTCAGACCCCTTGAATTGTTCCACATTTTGTTACGTTACAGCCTTATTATAAAATTGATTAAATCGTTTTTTCCCCCTCATCAATCTGCACACAACACCCCATAATGACAAAGCAAAAACAGGTTTTAGAATTTTTGCAAATGTGTATATATAAAATAAAATCACATTTACATAAGTATTTAGACCCTTTACTCAGTACTTTGTTGAAGCACCTTTGGCAGCGATAACAGCCTCGATTCTTCTTGGGTATGATGCTAGAAGCTTGGCACACCTGTATTTGGGGAGTTTCTCCCATTCTTCTCTGCAGATCCTCTCAAGCTCTGTCAGGTTGGATGGGGAGCGTCGCTGCACAGCTATTTACAGGTCTCTCTAGAGATATTAGATCGGGTTCAAGTCCGGGCTCTGGCTGGGCCACTCAAGGACATTCAGAGACTTGTCCCGGAGCCACTCCTGCGTTGTCTTGTCTGTGTGCTTAGGGTCGTTGTCCTGTTGGAAGGTGAACCTTCGCCCCAGTCTGAGGTCCTGAGCGCTCTGGAGCAGGTTTTCATTAAGGATCTCTCTGTACTTTGCTGAGTTCATCTTTCCCTCGATCCTGACTAGTCTCCCAGTCCCTGCCACTGAAAAACATCCCCACAGCATGATGCTGCCACCACCATGCTTCACCGTAGGGATGGTGCCAGGGTTCTTCCAGATGTGACGCTTGGCATTCAGGCCAAAGAGTTCAATCTTGGTTTCATCAGACCAGATAATCTTGTTTCTCATGGTCTGAGAGTCCTTTAGGTGCCTTTTGGCAAACTCCAAGCGGGCTGTCATGTGTCTTTTACTGAGGAGTAGCTTCCGTCTGGCCACTCTACCATAAAGGCCTGATTGGTGGAGTTCTGCAGAGATGGTTGTCCTTCTGGAAGGTTCTCCCATCTCCACAGAGGAGCTCTGGAGCTCTTTCAGAGTGACCATCAGGTTCTTGGTCACCTCCTGACCAAGGCCCTTCTCCCCCGATTGCTCAGTTTAGCCGGGCGGCCAGCTCTAGGAAGAGTTTTGGTGGTTCCAAACTTCTTCCATTTAAGAATGATGGAGGCCACTGTGTTCTTGGAGACCTTCAATGCTGCAGAACTGTTTCGGTACCCTTCCCCAGATCTGGGCCTCGACACAATCCTGTCTCGGAGCTCTACGGACAATTCCTTCGACCTCATGGCTTGGTTTTTGCTCCGACATGCACTGTCAACTGTGGGACGTTATATAGACAGGTGTGTTCCTTCCCAAACATGTCCAATCAATTAAATTTACCACAGGTGGACTCCAATCAAGTTGTTCAAACATCTCAAGGATGATCAATGGAAACAGGATGCACCTGAGCTCAATTTCAAGTCTCATAGCAAAGGGTCTGAATACTTATGTAAATAAGGTATTTCTGTTTTGGAATATTTTTTTATTCTGTATATTTGTATTCTTCTGTTCACTCTGTCATTTAAGTCATTATTGTGGAGTCACTACAATGTTGTTGATCCATCCTCAGTTTTCTCCCATCACAGCCATTGAACTCTGTAGCTGTTTTAAAATCACCAATGGCCTCATGGTGACATCACTAACAGTTTCCTTCCTGTCCTGCAGCTCAGTTCAGAAGGACGACTGCATCTTTGATGTGTCTGGGTGGTTTAATACATCACCCACAGGATAACTATTAACTTGACCCTGCTTAAAGAGATATTCAATGTCTGATGTGTTATTGTTACCCATCTACCAATCACTGCCCTTCTTTATGAGGCTTTCTAAAAGATCCCTGGTCTTTGTAGTTGAATTATTTATTTGTATTATTTCAATTTTCTATTTTAAATTGACTGACTTTAATTGGAATTGACCACAACCCTGGAGTCGGCTCTATACAATAAATGACTATCAGAGGAATGATAACTGGAGAGACTGGAAGATGTAGAAACAGCTGCTGTTAACCCTAAAGCCATATTAATTTAATTGACCCCCCCTTCAGCATTAACAGTCCCTGACATTCCTGCTGAGGAGTTTCTGAAGAAACACTGGGCTAAACTAATTCAGCGAACCAAAAACTCAATGCCAATAGCAGATGATCTGTGGTCAAAGAACATGATTGGTGAAGAAGAGCACTCCAGAATAACAGCTGAAACAACTGAACAGGACCGAATGAGAACTACTGAAAGCAGTCATCCCCAAAGGACCAGAAGTGACGGGAGCTTGTCTCATGGAACATGAAAACCATCTTGTTAAGGACTTGAGTGAATCTAGGTAAGACAGTTTTCATTGCTCCCTCCCTTGAATATGTGTAATGATTAAATATAGGTCAAATAAAAACACAGCTACCCAGATCAAAGAGGAACTGTTTTTCCAGAATGGAAGCATGTTTTTGTGTTTCTGTCTGTAATAAATGACTGTTATCTTATTGTAGTTACATCATAGGACCATCATCACATCATTATCTCAGATGGAACTCCTCCTTCTCCTCCATACTTTCTGATCTCTCTCTTCCCTTCTCCTCCATACTTTCTGATCTCTCTCTTCCCTTCTCCTCCATACTTTCTGATCTCTCTCTTCCCTTCTCTTCCATACTTTCTGATCTCTCTCTTCCCTTCTCCTCCATACTTTCTGATCTCTCTCTTCCCTTCTCCTCCATACTTTCTGATCTCTCTCTTCCCTTCTCCTCCATACTTTCTGATCTCTCTCTTCCCTTCTCCTCCATACTTTCTGATCTCTCTCTCTTCCCTTCTCCTCCATACTTTCTGATCTCTCTCTTCCCTTCTCCTCCATACTTTCTGATCTCTCTCTCCCCTTCTCCTCCATACTTTCTGATCTCTCTCTTCCCTTCTCCTCCATCCTCTTTCTTGTAGAACCTAATCTGAAGACGCTGAGGCCTGTCTCCTAGTCTGTGGACTAAAACACTTCTTCACCTAATCTGAAGACGCTGAGGCCTGTCTCCTAGTCTGTGGACTAAGACACTTCTTCACCTAATCTGAAGACGCTGAGGCCTGTCTCCTAGTCTGTGGACTAAGACACTTCTTCACCTAATCTGAAGACGCTGAGGCCTGTCTCCTAGTCTGTGGACTAAGACACTTCTTCACCTAGGAATGTATTTTGTTTGTGTGTGTCTTTGTATATACTGTGTGTGAGTTGGCCTCTGATTACTGTGATTAGTTCAATGTAACGTCATATACTATACATTATAATCAGTCTGTTTTGGGTTTGCAGAATCATTGTATATCATTGGTTTTCCATCCTATCATGTTACCACACAGATGTGACTGTCTAGCTCAGCGGTTTCCAAACTTTCCCATTCTGGAGACCATCAAATCACCGTCCAAAGCTCTTGAGGACCACCATTCACGGAGTCGCTGTTCTTTTTTCACATCAAATATATTGCCGGTCAAATTCTATCAATAGATGTGAATGTAACAAAGCCTGTAAAGGTCTATTATTATAAACTAGTTGCATTGTGAAAAGGAATGTAAAATTGATTATAATACCATTAATACTCCCAACTGTTATTATTTTTGAATAATGTAATTGCAGTTTTACTAGATAGAATCTTAACTTATAGGCAGAATACTTGTATTAAGTGGATGAAGACTTTACATGAACCTATGGGTGTTGAATCCTCCCACTGTGTTGAAACAGGAAGTCCATTTATAATGAAGTAGAGGAACGGGTCTACCTCTTATTATAGACCAATGATGCCGCTACTTCGCTTCATCTCCGTTCCGCCGGTATGAATAACCAAGACCTAGAAAGAATAAGGTCGTGACCTCGGCGATTTTCCTTCAAAATAAAATTCCCGCAATGATGATAGTGATTTTTTTTTTTTTTTTACTGAAATTCGTAATATTTATTGTATTAAATATCTGACACTAACACCTCTATTTCAGTCTTGGAAAAAAAAAATCTTAGCTTTTGTTGTTTCATTTCATTGTAAGGCTTTGTACATTCCCCACGGGCTTTAAAGGGATGATTTTGACCATATCTGGTTAATTAGGGGCGTTTCTAAATGCTAAATAGCCAAAGTAATACACAAGAACTGAGGCTGAGAACAACTGGTATTTATCAATGGCGACCTCCTACGTTTGCGTCATAGGATTGGTTGATACATCATACTTTTTCTATGCATACCAACAAAATTGCGTTTATATGTTGTATTTTAAGATAGATTCTACACAATATTTATAAATTGATAAATGTGCACAAAAGCATTGAGATGTATAAACTTGGCGCATTCATGTTTGCAGTTATAAATCAGACCTGTTGTAAAACGGTGCCTGTATGAACTAGCGTTATGAAATACACCCATCATTCATCTTTTATGGTGACAATAACGCCCTTATTTGCTGTATACCTTGGAAGGATTGGAATTAGGCCAAGACAGTATATCTAAAGGAAATATCCATGGCGAACTTGATCAAATGTCTTTGGAGGTGTTGGCAGAATGTTTTATTTTACAGTGACATTTGCTGTCGGTCTATCTGACCGTTTCTGAAAGACAAAAACACTTGCAAATTGTTGTGGACCTGTAAACAGATCGTTGGAATGCAGTAATGTTTTGCATTCACTTTTCCTGAAACTAAATATACTTCACTGCCCACAAATTCGGAAACATTGTCTACTCGAAAAAAATAAAAATAAACTAGAGTTTATTGGTAGCCTACACACTTCAATCCAAAAGATAATCTGTCTGTTCACCTGTTCCATTCTGCTGTATGTTATAAACCGCGCCGCGCACCCTGTCATCTGCATAGAGCAAACACTTTAAATAATAGCCTCTCTGATAGGCCCAATTAAATGAGAAATGCGCATGGTAATTTGTTGTATGGCTACATCGGGAATATGAACTCATCATGGCCAGAAAAGGTGAGGAATTTATTATGCAATGATTATGATAATGTATTATGTTTATAAATGAAATATTGTCTACGCAAGAAATGTCACATTACATCATTCAGACGTAGCCTACAAACGTCAATGGAAAAGGTGAATCGTCTGTTCTAACGTTAAACTGCGCTTCGGATCGGATCGCATAGAGCAAAATAGGCTGCTGGAAATACTGTAGCTGATCTATTTACTACTGTGAAGTGGGTCCTATTAAATGAGAGATGGGACGAATGGTAGCCAATCCGAACTTGATGTAGGCCTATAGGCTATTTGGCGAGTATAGGCTTTATTCTGCAATAACAGGAAATATATGCCTATTTCTAATTATTTTAGAATGTAAAGATAAATGGATTTTCACTAGCAGCAAATGATTGCATCTTGTTATTGTATTTAGCTAGGCCTACCGGTTGTTTTGTTATGAATAAGAGTCTCGTCATATATTCCCTATTTGCACAAAAATGTACTAGGCTACTTTTGCCTTATTGATATGCAAGACTTCAACCACTAGAAACTGTGCGCACGCATGGTCTAAAGTTTGCAGCAAATTCTCAGGTCAAGTTCAGTTTTTATAAATGACAACATTTGCGTGAAAAGTGCCACATGCATGTTTTGTGGCATATTTTGTGTGTAGGCAACGTTTATAAATGAGACCCCTGGTATTATAGAGCAAAATACTTGAAATAGCTGATCTATTTACTGCTGTGAAGTGGGTCAAATTAAACGAGAGATGGTTGGAACGGTAACCTTGTTGTAGGCCTATATGCTACCACGTGAGTATGAAACCATCACAGAAAAGGTGAGGAATTTATTATGCAATGATCATGGAAACGAAATAAATAATAGCCTAGGAAATAGATGTCTATTTGTAATTATTTTAAAATGCAAAGAAACGAAATATATTTTATATCTCTAACGGCAAATGATTACATCTTGTTATCAACCTTTTTATTGTTATGAATAAGCTTGTCCATCATATTCTCCATTTACACAAAATACTAATCGACTTGCCTGTGTGTGATGATTTTGCGGATACACGCTGTGTTGGTATTTACATACGTGTGTGTTTGGGTGTTTGGCCAGACCTTACCGAAATAGTATTTGTTTTCTTTCTGGACGCCAGCAGGTATTGAACTAACCTCTTTTCGTTCTCCTCCTCCTCCTGCTCAGACTCCTCCTCCTGCTCAGACTCATCGTCAGACTACTCCTCCTCCTCCTCCTCCTCCTCAGACTCCTCCTCCCCCTCCTCCTCCTCTACCTCCTCCTCCTCCTCTCTTTAGACAGGGCTCCAGATGTTGTAGTAACAACCTCCCCCTGACTCTGGAAGACCACATGCTAAGCTGGAGTTAGTAGAACATGTTGTCCCAAATGGAACCCTATTCCCTTTATAGTGCATTACTTTAGACCTGGAACCCTATTCCCTATATAGTGCACTACTTTAGACCTGGAACCCTATTCCCATATAGTGCACTACTTTAGACCTGGAACCCTATTCCCTATATAGTGCACTACTTTAGACCTGGAACCCTTTCTATATAGTGCACTACTTTAGACCTGGAACCCTATTCCCTATATAGTGCACTACTTTAGACCTGGAACCCTATTCCCTATATAGTGCACTACTTTAGACCTGGAACCCTATTCCCTATATAGTGCACTACTTTAGACCTGGAACCCTATTCCCTATATAGTGCACTACTTTAGACCTGGAACCCTATTCCCTTTATAGTGCACTACTTTAGGCCTGCCTGCCTGCCTGCCTGCCTGCCTGCCTGCCTGCCTGCCTGCTGTTCGTTGTCTCTTCCACCACCATCTTCCTGTCCAGACTGTTATCTGACCCAGGCTACAACCACCATCCATGGACACACCTACACCTCTCTGGAAATCTCCAGTAAGAACCGAATTGAATGGATTGGAATTGAATTGATTGGACTCTGTTGAATTGAATTGAATGGATTGGATTCAGTTTAATTGAATTGGATTGAACTGAATAAAATAAAGAAATGAGTCATGTAATTCACTAAATGAAGTCATGTGTATTCACTATATTGACTTAATGTTCCAGGTAAGTGAAGGGAGCTCACCACTGCTGAACTGGATGACTTTAAGAGACAGGTTGACTGTCTCAACATGCCACCTGCCATGTTCATCAACCCCAAGACAGGTTGGTTGACATCTTGACCCAGTCTCTGCAGTGCAACTGACAAGTGCTGTGGCTCAAAACTGACACAGAATGGTTCTGCCTCAGAATGGCCCCTGTGTGTGAGAATTCATCATTGAAAAATATATTGAGAAAGGTTGGTAAACCAATACATAGTCAGGGTTGGGGTCAATTCCATTAAAATGTCAGTCAATTCAGGAAGCAGACAAATTCTAATTCCAATTCTCCTCAATGCTTTTCAATTAAGACAATTTGGATTTGGAATTTGGTTAACTTTCTGACTGGACTGGAATTCAAATGGAAGTGACTCCAACCATGTACATAGTCACTATGAAAATTGCATATTTTTTGTAAAAGTTAAATATTGTGTTTATTATCCTGTAGTGTTTTAATCTATGTGTGTGTGTGTGTGTGTGTGTGTGTGTGTGTGTGTGTGTGTGTGTCCTGTTGGCCTTCATGGAGATAGATTCAGTCCAAATGATGATGAGAATCCCAGATTATCTCATTGAGAAGTCAATCTACCTGGGTGTCTTGGATGTTGGAAATGTTAAAAGGTTCAGTGGGGAAACTAGTAGACTGGATTACTGGAAAGTTTTATGAGACATTTGCCTGGTTGCAAAAATGCTGATAGTTTGTCTAATTTCAGTTTGTGTGACAAAACATGGTACCATCTTAACTGCTGAGAAATAACCGTTTGAAGCTGGTGTACAAAACAGAAAGTCAAAAGATGCCAAAACGAAACTTAATGAGGTAATCGGCAGTTGCTAAATCCATTTTTTGACTTATAAACTAATGATACAGTATGTACCCATTGATTCTTGAAGAATCTAACTTATAAATGCCTCATGAGCTCAGTTCAACTGTCATACCCCATTAGAACCCAGAATCTAACGTATAAATGCCTCATGAGCTCAGTTCAACTGTCATACCCCATCAGAACCCAGAATCTAACTTATAAATGCCTCATGAGCTCAGTTCAACTGTCATACCCCATCAGAATCCAGAATCTAACTTATAAATGCCTCATGAGCTCAGTTCAACTGTCATACCCCATCAGAACCCAGAATCGAACTTATAAATGCATCATGAGCTCAGTTCAACTGTCATACCCCATCAGAACCCAGAATCGAACTTATAAATGCCTCATGAGCTCAGTTCAACTGTCATACCCCATCAGAACCCAGAATCTAACTTATAAATGCCTCATGAGCTCAGTTCAACTGTCATACCCCATCAGAACCCAGAATCTAACTTATAAATGCCTCATGAGCTCAGTTCAACTGTCGTACACCATCAGAACCCAGAATCTAACTTATAAATGCCTCATGAGCTCAGTTCAACTGTCATACCCCATCAGAACCCAGAATCTAACTTATAAATGCCTCATGAGCTCAGTTCAACTGTCATACCCCATCAGAACCCAGAATCGAACTTATAAATGCCTCATGAGCTCAGTTCAACTGTCATACCCCATCAGAACCCATAATCTAACTTATAAATGCCTCATGAGCTCAGTTCAACTGTCGTACCCCATCAGAACCCAGAATCTAACTTATAAATGCCTCATGAGCTCAGTTCAACTGTCATACCCCATCAGAACCCAGAATCTAACTTATAAATGCCTCATGAGCTCAGTTCAACTGTCATACCCCATCAGAACCCAGAATCTAACTTATAAATGCCTCATGAGCATGGTCATGTGATGAGGATAACAGACTGTCTCATTGAGAAGGCGGATCACCTGCGTTTTACACAGGCAGCCCAATTCTGATATCTTTCCTGTTAATTGGCAAAATAAGCTGATCTGATTGGTCAAAAGCCAATGAGTGAAAGAAAAGAACCCAGAATTGGTCAGCCTGTGTAAACACAGCCATAGGGACCTGTAAAGTCCACACTGAAGTTGTACAACTGATGTAGGACTACAACGTGTCAGTTAGTTCATTAACAAATAATGACTTCATTTGAATGACGTTATTCTGGCTCAGCCTTTTTCAAAGCTCTCCTCCAGGGCCCCTAGGAGGTGCATGTTTTAGTTTTTGGTCCTAGAACTAACACCTTAGATTCAACTAATTCACTTTATCATCAAGCCCTTGATTGTTTTTTGTATCAGGTGTGTTAGTGCTAGGGCCATTTTATTTTGTATCTACCTGCCCAGGGACTACAGTTGGAAACTAGCTAGCTGGCTAAATCTGACACCTTTACTGAAATGTTGATTGATGTGCAGTATCCCTGTCAAATACATTTCATAGATTAAATTAAAAGGAATGGAATGTTTCTATGTGTCTGTCTATCTGTGTATGTGAATTTGTAAAACATGAGGAAAAGAAAAAAAAGTGACCCTCCCCTATACCCCAAATTACCCTCACTCCTAGGACAGACCACAGCCTTTAGATATGGAGTTTTAGAAACTGTTCTTTGTTTTGTAACCATTACATGGCAAAGTAGCCAGAAGGTTGTGGATTCGCAGACCACCACGGACAATGGTAGGGGTGAAGAAAAGATAGCTTTTATAAAAGGCATTTCATGCAATTCTTTGTCATTTTACATGACTGGAGACAAGCAGAATCTATTTTAACACCACAACAGAGCATGACAACGAATGAGCGCACGCAGCAGCACCGGAGACGTTTTGATTTCTATACAGGCTGTTCACCGGAGACGTTTTGATTTCTATACAGGCTGTTCACCGGAGACGTTTTGATTTCTATACAGGCTGTTCACCGGAGACGTTTTGATTTCTATACAGGCTGTTCACCGGAGGCGTTTTGATTTCTATTCAGGCTGTTGTTAAGAAAGAGGACAGTCTAAGTTTTGGAACAGTGCTAAAGTTGTATTCCAACTGTAAAAAATTAAGTGCAACAGAACCAGTTACAACTGAAGTATTTGATCATCAATGAATTTGCAAAGTCAATGTTTTGTTTCCTTTGTCACACCGGCTAGGGGCGGCAGGTGGCTTAGTGGTTAAGAGCGTTGTGCCAGTAACCGAGAGGTTGCTGGTTCTAATCCCCGAGCCGACTAGGTGAAAAATCTGTCGCTGTGCCCTTGAGCAAGGCACTTAACCATAATTGCTCCTGTAAGTCGCTCTGAATAAGAGCGTCTGCTAAATGACTAAAAATGTAAAAACATAGAAAGTTGTAGCACAGCCTCTGAATGTCATAGAGACAAACCAATGATATTCTATATGCAACACAAATCCCTCGTTGTTAGTAGCCTAAAGCGACATTAAAATGAAGGTTGTTTAAGTGAATGAAGCCTTCTTGAATTAGCCTCCTGTCAGCACCCATGCGCTGCCGCTTCATGGGTAAGTTATGGAAATTACTGGTTTATGGTTTATTTCTTTATTTAACTGAATTTAAAATCAGGGGAGCCCAACTGAAACCAGTGTCTCATTTGTAATGGTGTCTTGAGGATAGAAATTCCATCAACACAACAACAAAAGACAAAGAGAAACTACCAGACAGCTATAAATACATGACATCAGGTGATTACACACTTCAGTGGGACTCATTTAACAACAGAGTTTTAAACTGCCCTATCAGCACCTGGGAATCCAGATGGATTCGAATCATCGAATTGGTGATTCGTTTTGTATTCCATAACTGTGGTGCGTTAAAACTAAAGGCAGATTTACCAAAAAATGTGTAGAGACAAGCGGGACCCCAAGAGTTAACCAACCTTGCGAACGGGTTTGGTATCTCATGTTGTTATATTTCAACAGGGAAGTGAGGTATGTTGGAAGCTTGTGGACAAGAGCTCTGTAAACAAGAAGGGAGTAATGAAGTGATCTATGGGATTTTAGTGAGGACCAGCCAAGCTTTTAATACAGGATGCAGCGATGTGTATTAAAACTATCACCTGTGATAAAGTGAAAGGCGCTATGGTAGACGGCATCCAAATGTTTAAGAGTAGTGGCTGCTGCATTCTGGTAAATGGAGTCACCGCGGTCAAGAACTGGAAGGAAAATTGACAGCACAATCTGCTTCCTGCTGTTAATAAAAAAAGAAGCCCACTTTAAAATCTTAGCTTTTTAACTAGCTCATCAGTATGTTTTTTAAACGTTAGATCATTATCAACCCAAATGCCCAGATATTTATAAGCGGGAACGCGCTCCATAACAGAGCCACCCAATGAGTGAATATGTAGCCCATCTGAGACAGTTTATTCAGTGAATAAGAGAACAACATATTTAGTTTTGCCCGCAATAAGTACGGGTTTTAAATCAACAAGGGCTTCCTGTAATGTAACTAAATCAGATTGCAGCTCTAACATAGCTTTGTCAACAGTCGGCGCATAACCGTATAGTCTGCATATAGAAGAATATTACAGGATTTTAATACATAGACCAGTAGTATTTATATAAATTGTAAAGAGAGGTCAATAACTCTGATAAATAGCTTCATTATGGGGCAACAAAACATATTGTTTTTATTCATATAAATTACATCAGTAGCAAGTTTACCTCCTGTCTTCCTTCTCATGTTCACGTACTCCCTCTCAAACTGAACAGGAAGTACCAATTTTTAAGTCGCTCTGGATAAGAGCGTCTGCTAAATTACGTAAATGTAAAATGTAAATGTAAGTAAGACTAGTCCGCGCACACAGATATTGCATTTTTTTTAAACCTTTTTTTAAATTTATTTTTTCGTTAGAAGCCTTTGACTCGCCTCCTGAAGTCCCACGGTACACAGCACATCCATTGATTAGGAAGCACACCAGGGTTTACATCAGCAAGAGCAGGGTAGGACAGGGCTCATGATTGGGATAACCTATCCATTGCACTGTGTAACACTGTATACACCATCCCAGCAGTGCAAAAACTCGGAAAAGGAAGTACATTTTCTTAGAAATGGAACTTGGCGCTGTTCTTCTCCGAGCATTCTCTTCCTATAGCCTTAGGCCTACAGTAGAGGCCATGGATCATGTGATTGAGACCAAGCGAAAGATCATGACCCTCCCCCATTGTGAACAATTGCGTGCATTTCGACCACTCCCTAATTTCATTAAATCAAGAAATACAAAATATAAATCGACTTTTACTAGATAGAATATGAACATATCGGCTGGATACTTGCCTTAAGTGTATGGAGACTTTACATGACCTAAATATCAATATATAATAGGCTATAAACCTATGAGTATTTTTGGTGAGCCGGTTCATTTGACTCCGTTCACATAAGAGAGCCATCATTTGGCTCCCAAATGGCTCTTCATTTAAAATGCTTAATTGCAAATCTACAATATAAAGGTCAAACGGTAGACTACCATTACGTCAGATAGTGAAATGCGCGTTCAAATACATTTTTACCTGGATAAATTATTAGATCACCTGCTTAAAAAATTAAGTTTATTTTTAACGCACTACTAACATAAGCCTGGAGCAGAATGACGCGCTCTCCCCACTATTTACTGTTTCTGCAGTAAGGATTCACCCTCTTTAGATAGGCTAATTATTGTGTAACTTATCTGCGGGTGATCGTTGTTTTGAGCTCAAAAAGCACCTCCTGGCTGCATATAAATCAGGGAGAACAAATTAACGGCTCTTTCACCGATGCAATTCGATTCCCGACGTTCGCCAAAAAAGATCCGTTCACAAAGAGCCGTTCTTTCGCGAACGACCCCATCACTAGTTTGAAATAGGAAATACATGTAGGCCTATAAGGAAGTAAAGGACGTTGTCGTCGAGGAAACATGTTTAAGAGGTTTGTAGCGTTCTTGTACAATTTAATGTAGACTATTATTTCTTGAGAAGTTATGCTATCATAAAGAGAGAGATGATTTAGGGGGGTAAGACATCCGCCAAGTTATTACAATATTGATTTCAGCTTCCGTGAATGATAATTTAGGCTAATTAACATTGGTGTTAGTGATCAGCCTAATCAATAAGATCGAATGTGATGTGAAAGGCTACGGGGCTATGATTATGGGTATTATTGTTATTGGCGATTGACAGCACATTATCGTGATAATTATCCGCGTGAAAGACTGTGTAAACTGCGCACTTTCACTTCCTGAAAGAAGACGTGCATCAGAATTATGTAAAGCTGTCCACTAAATAAAATAGTATGTCTCGTCAAGTAAAAGTGACGTGCAACAATGTGCATATAAACTATTGGTCCGTTTGGCGCAGGTGCGCTCGATATAATTTACCGGCTCACGTACGCGCATTGTTAACCACAGGTTGAATCGGCAGCACACCTTTTCTCTGAATGCAAACCCCCGGTGCCCCGGGCGAGATAAACTGATCGCACCTCAAGGGAACTCAAGAGCTGCATGGGTGTATTCACTAAACCAGGGATGGGCAACTGGCGGACGGCGACCCACCTTTTGTAGTCCCGCGGACCAATAATAAAAGACGTTGTTTTGGAACTCAGTCTGGGTCTCAACTTGCTGTTGACCGTTAGAATAATAGAACACACGAGGTGCAATTTGGAAATGTGGTTGTGCCTCAGCAGTCACTCAATTAGCCCATGTCAGCTACATTTGTTTTTAGATTGGTAGGTTACTGAATTACAGACCGCGGGTGGGGACCATTGATCGTCAGTTATCATATTAAAAACGGCAAACATTTGCCCCCACCCTTTGGCAAAATGTGTAGAATTGCATGAAATGAGTTAGAAAATTGCCCAATATTCTCTCCGCCCTCATGGCGAAATGTGTAGAATTGCAGGAAATTAGTTAGAAAATTGCGAAATATTCTCTCCGCCCTCATGGCGAAATGTGTAGAATTGCAGGAAATGAACATGAAAACTATTATGGATGTGGGTACGCAGAGACACTGCGGCACCCCATGATGAGTTCTGTTTTTTTTTTGTGGCACCCACCCCCATCAAAGTTGCCTATCCCACCACTAGGGACCTACCAGAATTTGTCCAGTAGAAAGTTTAGTTGTTGAAACATTTTGCTACGGTTTGGTACGGTGTTCACTAATGAGTACACCCAAGCTCAGGCACTATCAAATGCACTTGCCAGACAAACAAACTTTTCCATCATTGGACATTTTTCTGCATGAGGTAATTTCCATGTAAAAGGACCCATGAGCACCATGTGAAGTTCATAGGAGAATATCAAATTGGGTATCAAATGAAAGCTAAGAGTCTGTGTTTTGGGGAAATCAGAAGGCATAGATACATTTTTCAACCATTTTCCATCTTAAAGATTATGCATACATTTTCGATGGGACCATCTAGCCAATGAGAGGGCAGATATGTGTGTGAACAACAGGCCATAGAGATAAAGGGAATCATCTTTGTATCTGTGCCATTATAGCATCTGGGACAGCATGGGCAGCGCCATTCAGGCTATCTCCATTTTAAAGTAGTACATTTTCTTCTTCTTCATTGGCTGATTGCTCCCAACTCACAGGAATCCCCATCCAGTTGACTACTTTAAAATGGTGGAAGGCCTCAAGCGCAATGTCCATGCTAAAACCGGTTATATCCCTGATGAGTCCTCTATTTCTATGGCAACAGGCACAACTCCGATGGTTTGTTTACATTTCTACCGTTGTGGCTAGATGGAGTAGGCCTACAGCTCTGTCTAGTGGTTGCGTTGGGGACAACAGTTGTTGACAAATGTAGCATTTTAGCTAAGCCTAACCCTTTTCCTAACCTTAACCTCAGTCTCCTAACCTGCTGTGTTACTTCTCCTAACCTGCTGTGTTAGTTCTCCTCCTAACTTGCTGTGTTAGTTCTCCTAACCTGCTGTAATAGTTATCATAACCTGCTGTGTTAGTTCTCCTAACCTGCTGTGTTAGTTCTCCTAACCTGCTGTGATAGTTCTCCTCCTAACCTGCTGTGATAGTTCTCCTCCTAACCTGCTGTGTTAGTTCTTCTAACCTGCTGTGTTAGTTCTCCTCCGAACCTGCTGTGTTAGTTCTCCTCCTAACCTGCTGTGTTAGTTCTCCTAACTTGCTGTGTTAGTTCTCCTAACTTGCTGTGTTAGTTCTCCTAACCTGCTGTGTTAGTTATCCTCCTAACCTGCTGTGTTAGTTCTCCTAACCTGCTGTGTTAGTTATCCTCCTAACCTGCTGTGTTAGTTCTCCTAACCTGCTGTGTTCATTCTCCTAACCTGCTGTGTTCATTCTCCTAACCTGCTGTGTTAGTTCTCTTAACCTGCTGTGTTAGTTATCCTCCTAACCTGCTGTGTTAGTTATCCTCCTAACCTGCTGTGTTAGTTCTCCTCCTATCCTGCTGTGTTAGTTCTCCTCCTAACCTGCTGTGTTAGTTCTCCTAACCTGCTGTGTTAGTTCTCCTAACCTGCTGTGATAGTTCTCCTAACCTGCTGTGTTAGTTCTCCTAACCTGCTGTGTTAGTTCTCCTAACTTGCTGTGTTAGTTCTCCTAACCTGCTGTGATAGTTCTCCTAACCTGCTGTGTTAGTTCTCCTAACCTGCTGTGTTAGTTCTCCTAACCTGCTGTGTTAGTTCTCCTAACTTGCTGTGTTAGTTCTCCTAACCTGCTGTGATAGTTCTCCTAACCTGCTGTGTTAGTTCTCCTAACCTGCTGTGTTAGTTCTCCTAACCTTCTGTGATAGTTCTCCTAACCTGCTGTATTAGTTCTCCTAACCTGCTGTGTTATTTCTCCTCCTAACCTGCTGTGTTAGTTATCCTCCTAACCTGCTGTGTTAGTTCTCCTAACCAGCTGTGTTAGTTCTCCTCCTAACCTGCTGTGTTAGTTCTCCTCCTAACCTGCTGTGCTAGTTATCCTCCTAACCTGCTGTGTTAGTTCTCTTCCTAACCTGCTGTGTTAGTTTTCCTAACCTGCTGTGTTAGTTCTCCTAACCTGTGTTAGTTCTCCTAACCTGCTGTGTTAGTTCTCCTAACCTGCTGTGTTAGTTCTCCTAACCTGCTGTGTTAGTTCTCCTAACCTGCTGTGTTAGTTCTCCTCCTAACCTGCTGTGTTAGTTCTCCTCCTAACCTGCTGTGTTAGTTCTCCTCCTAACCTGCTGTGTTAGTTCTCCTCCTAACCTGCTGTGTTAGTTCTCCTCCTAACCTGCTGTGTTAGTTCTCCTCCTAACCTGCTGTGTTAGTTCTCATAACCTGCTGTGTTAGTTCTCCTAACCTGCTGTGTTAGTTCTCCTAACCTGCTGTGATAGTTCTCCTAACCAGCTGTGTTAGTTCTCCTAACCTGCTGTGTTAGTTCTCCTCCTAACCTGCTGTGTTAGTTCTCCTCCTAACCTGCTGTGTTAGTTCTCCTAACCTGCTGTGTTAGTTCTCCTCCTAACCTGCTGTGTTAGTTCTCCTCCTAACCTGCTGTGTTAGTTCTCCTAACCTGCTGTGTTAGTTCTCCTCCTAACTTGCTGTGTTAGTTCTCCTAACCTGCTGTGTTAGTTCTCCTAACCTGCTGTGTTAGTTCTCCTCCTAACCTGCTGTGTTAGTTCTCCTCCTAACCTGCTGTGTTAGTTCTCCTAACCTGCTGTGTTAGTTCTCCTAACCTGCTGTGTTAGTTCTCCTAACCTGCTGTGTTAGTTCTCCTCCTAACCTGCTGTGTTAGTTCTCCTCCTAACCTGCTGTGTTAGTTCTCCTCCTAACCTGCTGTGTTAGTTCTCCTAACCTGCTGTGTTAGTTCTCCTCCTAACCTGCTGTGTTAGTTCTCCTCCTAACCTGCTGTGTTAGTTCTCCTCCTAACCTGCTGTGTTAGTTCTCCTCCTAACCTGCTGTGTTAGTTCTCCTCCTAACCTGCTGTGTTAGTTCTCCTAACTTGCTGTGTTAGTTCTCCTCCTAACCTGCTGTGTTAGTTCTCCTAACCTGCTGTGTTAGTTCTCCTAACCTGCTGTGTTAGTTCTCCTCCTAACCTGCTGTGTTAGTTCTCCTCCTAACCTGCTGTGTTAGTTCTCCTAACCTGCTGTGTTAGTTCTCCTCCTAACCTGCTGTGTTAGTTCTCCTAACCTGCTGTGTTAGTTCTCCTAACCTGCTGTGTTAGTTCTCCTAACCTGCTGTGTTAGTTCTCCTAACCTGCTGTGTTAGTTCTCCTAACCTGCTGTGTTCATTCTCCTAACCAGCTGTGTTAGTTCTCCTCCTAACCTGCTGTGTTAGTTCTCCTCCTAACCTGCTGTGTTAGTTCTCCTCCTAACCTAGTATGTTAGTTCTCCTCCTAACCTGCTGTGTTTGTTCTCCTCCTAACCTGCTGTGTTTGTTCTCCTCCTAACCTGCTGTGTTAGTTCTCCTAACCTGCTGTGTTCATTCTCCTAACCTGCTGTGTTAGTTCTCCTAACCTGCTGTGTTAGTTCTCCTCCTAACCTGCTGTGTTAGTTCTCCTCCTAACCTGCTGTGTTAGTTCTCCTCCTAACCTGCTGTGTTAGTTCTCCTAACCTGCTGTGTTAGTTCTCCTAACCTGCTGTGTTAGTTCTCCTAACCTGCTGTGTTAGTTCTCCTCCTAACCTGCTGTGTTAGTTCTCCTCCTAATCTGCTGTGTTAGTTCTCCTCCTAACCTGCTGTGTTAGTTCTCTTCCTAACCTGCTGTGTTAGTTCTCTTCCTAACCTGCTGTGTTAGTTCTCCTAACCTGCTGTGATAGTTCTCCTAACCTGCTGTGTTAGTTCTCCTAACCTGCTGTGTTCATTCTCCTAACCTGCTGTGTTCATTCTCCTAACCTGCTGTGTTAGTTCTCCTCCTAACCTGCTGTGTTAGTTCTCCTCCTAACCTGCTGTGTTAGTTCTCCTCCTAACCTGCTGTGTTAGTTCTCCTCCTAACCTGCTGTGTTAGTTCTCCTCCTAACCTGCTGTGTTAGTTCTCCTCCTAACCTGCTGTGTTAGTTCTCCTCCTAACCTGCTGTGTTAGTTTGCCTCCTAACCTGCTGTGTTAGTTTGCCTCCTAACCTGCTGTGTTAGTTCTCCTAACCTGCTGTGTTCGTTCTCCTAACCTGCTGTGTTAGTTCTCCTCCTAACCTGCTGTGTTAGTTCTCCTAACCTGCTGTGTTAGTTTGCCTCCTAACCTGCTGTGTTAGTTTGCCTCCTAACCTGCTGTGTTAGTTCTCCTCCTAACCTGCTGTGTTAGTTCTCCTCCTAACCTGCTGTGTTAGTTCTCCTCCTAACCTGCTGTGTTAGTTCTCCTCCTAACCTGCTGTGTTAGTTTTCCTCCTAACCTGCCACGTTTAACTATCCTAACCTGCCACGTTATCTTAACCTGCCATGTTCATTATCCTAACCTGCCATGTTCATTATCCTAACCTGCCATGTTAATTGTCCTAACCTGCCACGTTATCTTAACCTGTCACATTAATTCACCTGACCTGCCACGTTAATGATCCGGTTATGTAAACAGACCATTAGTCCCGAAATACCATCACTATCATCACAATGGCAACTTTGAGAAAAACGACTTAGTTGTGCCTGTTGTTCATGCGTGTGTATTCCCTCTCATTGGTTAGAATGGTCCCACCTGATCTCGCCTGCCTTTAATCATTGACGTAATATATTTCCATTGTTAGAGAGGTCACTCGGCTATCTTGTCAATATCATAGATAATATATGACAGAGAGAAGGAGTCAGAAATGGGACGCGTCACCGCTATATCCGCTTGTTGCCCTAGTGCACAGATTATCCATTATATTGGCCAGGTACTATAGTGGCTGCTCATCAGATTATCCATTAAAAAGTATTAGCAGAGCTTTATCCAGAGCGACTTACAGGAGAATTGCCTTGCTAAGGGCACACGATTTCACCTAGTTGGCTCGGGGATTAGAACCAGCGACCATTGACCAGGTACTATAGTGGCTGCTCTATCAGATTATCCATTATATTGACCAGGTACTATAGTGGCTGCTCTATCAGATTATCCATTATATTGACCAGGTACTATAGTGGCTGCTCTCAGATTATCCATTATATTGACCAGGTACTATAGTGGCTGCTCTATCAGATTATCCATTATATTGGCCAGGTACTATAGTGGCTGCTCTATCAGATTATCCATTATATTGGCCAGGTACTATAGTGGCTGCTCTATCAGATTATCCATTATATTGGCCAGGTACTATAGTGGCTGCTCTATCAGATTATCCATTATATTGACCAGGTACTATAGTGGCTGCTCTATCAGATTATCCATTATATTGGCCAGGTACTATAGTGGCTGCTCTATCAGATTATCCATTATATTGGCCAGGTACTATAGTGGCTGCTCTCAGATTATCCATTATATTGGCCAGGTACTATAGTGGCTGCTCTATCAGATTATCCATTATATTGGCCAGGTACTATAGTGGCTGCTCTCAGATTATCCATTATATTGACCAGGTACTATAGTGGCTGCTCTATCAGATTATCCATTATATTGACCAGGTACTATAGTGGCTGCTCTCAGATTATCCATTATATTGACCAGGTACTATAGTGGCTGCTCTATCAGATTATCCATTATATTGACCAGGTACTATAGTGGCTGCTCTCAGATTATCCATTATATTGACCAGGTACTATAGTGGCTGCTCTATCAGATTATCCATTATATTGACCAGGTACTCTAGTGGTTTAATAATCTGATAGACCAGCCACCATAGTACCTTGTCAATATAATGCAACCAGGTAGACTAGCTGTTGTTATGGAGTCAGCTAATGGGGATCCAACCAGGTAGACTAGCTGTTGTTATGGAGTCAGCTAATGGGGATCCAACCAGGTAGACTAGCTGGTTGTACTCCTGAGTGGCGCAGTGGTCTAAGGCACTGCATCGCAGTGCTAACTGTGCCACTAGAGATCCTGGTTCGAATCCAGGCTCTGTCGCCGCAGGCCGCGACCGGGAGACTCATGGGCGGCGCACAATTGGCCCAGCGTCGTCCAGGGTAGGGGAGGGAATGGCCGGCAGGGATGTAGCTCAGTTGATAGAGCATGGCGTTTGCAACGCCAGGGTTGTGGGTTTGATTCCCACGGGGGGCCAGTATAAAAAAAATATGCAATCACTAACTGTAAGTCGCTCTGGATAAGAGCGTCTGCTAAATGACTAAAATGTAAATGTAAAAATGTTATGGAGTCAGCTAATGGGGATCCAACCAGG
This sequence comes from Coregonus clupeaformis, assembly GCF_020615455.1. Lineage (NCBI taxonomy): Eukaryota > Metazoa > Chordata > Actinopteri > Salmoniformes > Salmonidae > Coregonus > Coregonus clupeaformis. Next base: position 237,292 of record NW_025534256.1, read on the forward strand.
TAGACTAGCTGTTGTTATGGAGTCAGCTAATGGGGATCCAACCAGGTAGACTAGCTGTTGTTATGGAGTCAGCTAATGGGGATCCAACCAGGGAGACTAGCTGTTGTTATGGAGTCAGCTAATGGGGATCCAACCAGGTAGACTAGCTGTTGTTATGGAGTCGGCTAATGGGGATCCAACCAGGTAGACTAGCTGTTGTTATGGAGTCAGCTAATGGGGATCCAACCAGGTAGACTAGCTGTTGTTATGGAGTCAGCTAATGGGGATCCAACCAGGTAGACTAGCTGTTGTTATGGAGTCAGCTAATGGGGATCCAACCAGGTAGACTAGCTGTTGTTATGGAGTCAGCTAATGGGGATCCAACCAGGTAGACTAGCTGTTGTTATGGAGTCAGCTAATGGGGATCCAACCAGGTAGTCTAGCTGTTGTTATGGAGTCAGCTAATCGGGATCCAAATCAAATTAATAACATATTGGACTGTGCATGTTTAAATGCAACATGAAGTCTCTGTTTGAACTTTGACCACAGACAGTAAAAGTGTTGTCATTGTTAATGTTTGGAAATATTGACTGTTCTGTTATTTCTTAGTGTAGCTAAGTGAGCTGTGACTCGAAAATGAGTCTCTCTGGGGAGAGAGAGGAGGGGACCACTGCCTCTAAAATGAGTCTCTCTGGGGAGAGAGAGGAGGGGACCACTGACTCTAAAATGAGTCTCTCTGGGGAGAGAGAGGAGGGGACCGCTGCCTCTAAAATGAGTCTCTCTGGGGAGAGAGAGGAGGGGACCACTGCCTCTAAAATGAGTCTCTCTGGGGAGAGAGAGGAGGGGGCCACTGCCTCTAAAATGAGTCTCTCTGGGGAGAGAGAGGAGGAGACCACTGCCTCTAAAATGACTCAAGACACCAGTTCTAAGAGGTAAGTGATGTAAAATATACAGTTCTCTTAAATATATAAAACTAAAGGGAAAGGTTTTCCCAAATTACATAAAATGTAGGTCTACATCATTAATTTAAAAGTCCCCAAATCGATTTACCAATTGCAGACTGTAGCTTTATAAAGAAACATTAGGACTTCTATGAGTTCAGCTATACAGTTGTTGAAATGATGTAGATGAGGTACTGATGAGATATTGATGAGGTGATCTATCTCCCTGTTTTGTTCAGTGTCCAGAAGCCCAGAGCAGAGTCACCTGTCCCCAGCCTGCTATCAATGAAGAGTGATCAGCCACCTGCTTTCAGCCAGGAACCATTACCAGATGACAATAAGGAAGTGGAGAGTTTGGACAGTGAGGATGCATTAAAGATCACACACAACCTTCTGGACAGAAGAAGTAAGACTGTGTTTCATACAATATTACAAAGAACGGGACAAAGGCCCCTCTAACACACACACACACACACACACACACACACACACACACACACACACACACACACACACACACACACACACACACATGAACTTATGAGTCCCAACTCTCATTGTTTTCCTACAGGTCAAACTCTTCTGACAGTCCAACAAGACATTAAGGCTAAACTGAAACACAAGTATCAACACATATCTGAAGGAATTGGACACCATGGAAGTCTGTTAAAGGACGTCTACACAGAGCTCTACATCACAGAGGGTGGAAGTGGAGGGGTCAATTATGAACATGAGGTGAGACAGATAGAGATGGCATCCAAGAAACAAACCACACAAGAGACACCAATCAAATGCAACGACATCTTCAAGCCTTTACCTGGACAAGACAAACCTATCAGAACTGTGCTTACAAAAGGAATCGCTGGCATTGGAAAAACAGTCTCTGTGCAGAAGGTCATCCTTGACTGGGCAGAGGGAAAAGCAAATCAGGACGTTCATTTCATGTTTCCTCTTCCTTTCCGTGATCTGAACCTGAAAAAGGACCAATACAGTCTGATGCAACTTCTTTCCCACTACTTCTCAGAGCTGAAAGAGATTGACAGCATTGAAGATGCTGAAACCAAAACTGTTTTCATTTTTGATGGTCTGGATGAGTGTCGACTTCCTCTAGACTTCAAAAACAACGAGAAGTGCTGTGATGTCACGAAGCCAACCTCGGTGGACGTGCTGCTGACAAACCTCATCAAGGGGAATCTGCTTCCCTCTGCTCTCCTCTGGATAACCTCACGGCCTGCAGCAGCCAATCAGATCCCACCTGAGTGTGTTGACCAGGTGACAGAGGTACGAGGGTTCAATGATCCACAGAAGGAGGAGTACTTCAGGAAGAAAATCACAGATCAGAATCTGGCCAATGAAATCATCAAACACATGAAGACATCAAGGAGCCTCCACATCATGTGCCACATGCCAGTCTTCTGTTGGATATCAGCCACTGTCCTTGAGATGATGCTGAAAGAGGCAGAGAAGGATGAAGTCCCCAAAACTCTGACCCAGATGTTCACACACTTCACGCTCATCCAAATCATTGTGAAGAACAAGAAGTACAACAAAGCCACAGAGACAAACCCCAAGGAACTGTCTCAGTCAGACAAAGAGATGATCCTGAAACTGGCAAAGCTGGCTTTCCAACAGCTGCAGAAGGGCAACCTGATCTTCTATGAGGAGGACCTGAGAGAGTGTGGCCTTGATGTCACAGAGGCATCAGAGTACTCAGCATTGTGTACAGAGATCTTTAAAGAAGAATCTGGGCTGTACCAAGACAAGGTCTACAGCTTTGTGCATCTGAGCATTCAGGAGTTTCTAGCAGCAGTGCATGCTTCAGAATCATGTCTGGACAAGAAGGAAAATGTTTTTTCCCCCAAAGCAGTCACTAGTGGTTATGATGACTACGATGAAGATGAGGAGAAGGATGATGATGACGAGGAGAAGAATGATGATGAAGATGATGACTATGATGAAGCAGCCACTCCATACCTACTCCAAAATGTCATCACACAACAGTACAGAGACAAGAAGTCAGACCCGTTGTATGACTTAAACAGGAGAGCAGTGGACCAGGCCTTGAAGAGTGAGAATGGACACCTGGACCTGTTCCTCCGCTTCCTTCTGGGTCTCTCACTGGAGTCCAATCAGAATCTGTTACGAGGCCTTCTGACACAGACAGGAAGTACAACACAGAGCAATGAGGAAACAGTTGAGAGAACAGTCAGGTACCTTTCAGACAAGATCAAATGGGAATCCTCACCAGAAAGGATCATCAACTTGTTCCACTGTCTGAATGAACTTGGTGCCAACTCTCTAGTTGAAGAAATGCAAACCTCCCTGCGATCAGGAACTCTTTCAGAAACAGAGCTAGAACCTCAACAATGTTCAGCCCTGGCCTACCTGTTACTGATGTCAGAGGAGGTGCTGGAGGAGTTTGACCTGAAGACATACACCACATCAGAGGAAGGTTATCAGAGGTTGCTGCCGGTAGTGAAAACCTGCAAGAGAGCACTGTAAGTTCTGCTATTGAGTTGATGTATACAGTATCATTATTCTGAAGGATTTGTATATCTAACAGATGATCTCCTCTCTCCAGACTGGATCGCTGTGACCTCACATATACATCCTGTGAGACTCTGGCTTCAGCTCTGCAGACACCAAACTCCCCCCTGAGAGAACTGGACCTCAGCTACAATGACCTGGGAGACAGTGGAGTGGAGCTGCTCTGTGTTGGACTAACCAGTGCACTCTGCAACATACAGACACTAGTGTGAGTT